>NW_024116724.1:0-105330 GCF_003073215.2 Triticum urartu
TGTTGGAGAAACCATATGACTTGGATGAGAACTTGGCATACTTGAAATCATCTTGCACTTGGTGTTCCGCTTTGGTAATTTGATGCACTAGCTCGATGGGGTTCGAGTATGGTTGAAAGTCGGCGATCTTCTTGATAGGGTGATTTAGTCCATTCAAGAAATGTGCCATAGTTTGCTCATCATCTTCCGTGATATTGGCTCGTATCATGGAAATCTCCATCTCCTTGTAGTACTCTTCAACGCTCTTGGTTCCTTACTTGAGTAGTTGGAGTTTTTGAAGAGGTCGCCGTTGTAGTAGGTAAGCACAAATCGTGCTCTCATGACATACGTAGTGATGGGTGTGTCTGCGTCCTGGGAACGGGGGTCCCCAGACTTGCCTGCCTGCGGCCCACGGCGTGGCAGAGCCAGCAGGCTGTACGGCCCATCTTCACCAACAAAGTATCCAAGACCCTCGCGAGGGTCCAAGCCTCGCGAGGCGGATGACGAAATACCTCCTCTCGAGTGGCCTAGCCGGGTAGGCTCACGAGGATTGGAGATATCAAGGCGAGGCAAACCTCATGAGGCCCTCGTGACGTGAGCCATGACGCACAATACCAGGCGGGCGCCAGGCGGGCACCAGCGCGCGCAACGTCCTTGTTTCCTCTTTTGTGCCAAGGAGGCCAGCACAGGTGAAGAGTACCGAGGCATCAGGCAAAGGTTGCTATATTGGTGCAACGAGACCAAGACCAGGAGGACGGAAATACGGAGGTCATCATGGAGGCCAAGACCGCGTCACCACCAGAGCTTTTGGCAGGCGAAGACCACTTTTGTCAGGATAGCTTGTACTAGCTGTCCCCCTTCAAATTAGCCCGCCATTGTTGGCTCCCTTCCCACTCGATATTTGGGAAGAGGACCATGGCCTATATAAGTAGAGCTAGCCATCATAGTAGAGGGGATCGGATCTAGGAGACACGCCTTAGCTCGATCTAACCCGATCGAGAGCCTACTCACAAGAACACCTCAACCTCCGGAGGCTGTCCTTCCCTGTAATGTTCATCATCGGCCCTAGAGGCAATCCAACACCACCACACTGGAGTAGGGTAGTACACCACAACAGTGGCCCGAACCAGTATAAACATTGTGTCTTTCTGTGTTGCGAGTTCGTCGAGTTCGTCCGCGAGATCTTAGTGAGTTAGGGCGTAGATTGGTAGGAGGGAAAGACTTTGCGCACACCCCAATGTTCGAACCTTAAGGGTTTGCCGGAACCCCACATCCGACATTTGGCACGCCAGGTATGGGTGCTCCATAGCCTCCCTTCCATCAGTCGTTGCTCCGCTGCTTCATCGTCTACATGGCGGACGCACGCCGTGCTCCAGCTGAGCATCGGGCTGCCCTCACCGCCCGCGTCGCTAAGACGGCTCCTGTCGGCGGGCCACATCGCCGTTCTCCATCTCCCGCCGCCAACGCTACCACCGGCCCAGCGGGGAACGAGCAGCAGGCGTCCTTGCTGCATCCCTCGGTGCGGCAGGACGGCCGCACCGTCACTCCATCGCTGACGCGTGCCGGTTCTTCGTATCACGCGCACCGCACTCCCACGGAGGCACGGACCACGCTCCTTGCAGCGAACGAGCTCCCGCGCTACTGCCCCATCGACGACCTCTACGAGGAGTGGCTGGAACGCATCGCCGACCTCGTCCGCGCCGAGGGGGGCTCTCCGGCGCCGTCCCACTCTCTGCCTCCCCCTCAACCAGCCGCGGGCGACGAGGCTCATGGCGCGCCTCCACCATCTCAGCCCTAAGACGTCGCCTTGGCACCAAGGTGTGCGGCTCTGCGACGTGATCCGCCACGCCCGGTGCCCGCGCGCGAAGAGAGAAGCTGCCAAGAAATTCCGCGGCCGCGAGAAGCTGCACCTGCGCTCCTCGCGCCACCTCGTCAAGACCGTGCACCGCCCGCAGCAGTGCAGCGCAGACCTCGTCAAGACCAAGCTCCACCTCCGAAGCAGGCCCTGGCTACCACGGCTGGCTGCCACGCCTTCACCCCCAAGCTGCGTAGCGTCTCCTGGCCAGGCAAGTTCAAGCTGGATCTACCTCCTCGCTACGACAGTACCGCCGACCCCGCGGAGTTCCTGCAGCTCTACGAGCTAAGCATCGAAGCGGCCAACGATGACAAAAAGGTCATGGCGAAATGGTTTCCCATGGCTCTCAAGGATTGAGCTCGCTCCTAGCGCCTGAACCTGCAGCACGGCTCGATCTCCTCCTCGGACGAGATGCGCGGCCGCTTCGTCGCTAACTTCCAGGGCACTCGCGACCGCCCTCCGGCCGCGGGTGATCTACGCCGCATCAGGCAGCAACCAGGAGAGACCCTCCAGAAGTACATCCAGCGCTTCAACAACACCCGCCTCAAGATTCCTGAGATCACGGACGAGGCCATCTCGTCCGCGACTTCAAGATGAAGGAAGAGCTCGCCATCCACAAGGAGCTCTGCACATCTCAGGAGCTATTCAACCTGGCGACCTAGTGCACAAGAGCTGAGGAGGGGCGCCTCTCTCTCCTTAGGCTGCCAGCTGTGGGCGCGGAGGAGAAGAAGGCCAAGGCGAAGGACGTGAAGCGCAAGGAGGTAGCGGTGCTCGCAGCGGAGCCCGACATCAAGCGAGGCAGAGATCAGCCCGAGTCATCCAAGAACGGCCGACTGTTCTGCGCCTTCCACAACCTGAACACCCACAACACCAGTGACTGTCAAGAGCTCAGAGCCATATGAGAAGGACGCTACGGTCGACGCCCCGAGCGCAATGACCGGGGCTACGGCTGCGGAGGAGGACGTGGAGGCGGATGCTGGGACGACCATGGCCGCGCCAGGAGTGGCGCGACCGACCTCGTGAGGACCGCTGGCAGGACCAACCTCATGAGGGCGCCTGGAGGGACCCGCCGCGTGAGGATCTCCCCAGGGCAACACCGGTCTTCCCCTGCTGTCGCCACCAAGAAGGAACGACGACCACCACCAGGACGAGGGGGCTGGGGGCTTCGAGGAGCTGCGTGTGATCCCCTGCATCTTGGGCGGCGCCCAGACCCCAGCCTCTCAGCGCATATTCAAACAGTTTGCTCACGAGGTGAACGCGGCGCTCCCCAAACTCGAGGCCACGCGCCCGCTGAGGTGGTCCCAATGCGCCATCACTTTCAACTCGGTGGATCAGCTCAAGTGCGCAGCCACCGCTAGCACCCTCCCTATGTTGTGTTCCCAAGTCATCAGGAATGTGCAGGTCACCAAGACCCTGATCGACGGCGGCACAGGGCTCAACGTCCTGTCCGTCGACATGTTCGACAACCTCCAAGTGCCATATGAGCAGCTCCAGCCCACCAAGCCTTTCTCAGGAGTGACCGACGGCTCCACCACACCGATAGGGCAGGTCCGCCTGCCTGTCACCTTCGGGGAGCGCAAGAACTACCGCACCGAGCTCATTGACTTCGACGTCGCGCACATCCTCCTGCCATACAATGCTATCCTCGGGTATCCAGCCCTGGCCAAGTTCATGGCAGTCACTCATGACTGCTACAACATTCTCAAGATGCCAGGAAGCAGAGGAATCATCACGGTCCCGTGTGAAGAGATGGATGCTGTGTGCTCCCTCGAGCGCACCTTTCAAGCCGCTGCAATCGACGACCCCGACAGCAGAAATGAAGGCCCTCAGGAGGCCATCCCCAAGAAGAAGAAGCCGCGCCACGCCGGACCTCGGGAGGACGGCGTCGCAGCAGAAGCCACGTCAGGACCAGCGCCCGCTCCAGGGGCGCCTCCCTCTATCGCATAGGAAGGCGCGCCCGACGCCCTCCTCAGGCAGGGCTCGGGGGCTCTCTTCTGGAGGGCCTCAGACCTTGCCAACCTCGCGAGGGAGGCACTTGGGCACCACTTGGAGGCGTGATTCATGGCACGTGACCCTCAGGAGAGCGCAAGGCGAGGAGTGCCCACCACTCAGGAGTTTATCACCAAGACCACCCAGGAACTACAAGAAGCAAGAGCTATGCGCGACGACGGCCGCCCACAAGGCACAGCTCCGCATCCTGGTGAGGATGCTGGGAAGTGTGTCTGCATCGACGTCCCAGGGCTCAACATGGCCGCATCTCAGGACCGTTTCTGGCCTTTGCGTGTGGGCCGCTGCAAGGGCCCGCCGCACAGCTACGTTCGTATGCCCTTTGGCTTGCCGAGCGTGGCGTCAGCCTATCAGCGCAACATGCGACGTATCCTGGCGGCTCAGGAAGCCAGGTACCGCGCCGTTCTGTAGGAGATGGAGACGGTCTTCAGGGAACCTCCCGAGCCCCCAGGGTCTCCCGAGGCTCAGGGTCATGGCGGCTCATGAGGAGTCATTTCTCCAACGCACGCCTTCAGCTGCACCAACTCTACTTCGTCTGCAGAACCAGGTGACATCTTCCAAGCTCGTTTAGCTGGGAGCACCCCTCGGGCTGCATTATTCCCAGGCCACATGGGTCCGTCCCCGCGGCATGTATCCCTTTTGCTTATGACTTCAGCTTACCTTGTTGGGGGCGCCCCTCGGGCTGCATCATCCCCAAGCCGCTCGGGCCGGACCCGGTGGCACGCATCGCATTTATCCATGTTGATCTGCTCTCCATGCTTAACCTGCCAACTGCTATCGCCTGCTCGATCATCGCCTCCCCCGGGGCCTCCACACAGGCACGGCGCTAGTGCATGAGTCTGTCCCTGCCATGCTGACAAATCTGAGCAGCTGAGCTCTGGCTCGCGGCACGCCCCACGCACGTCACCTCACCAGGCCCTCAGTGCCTTCTCCTCATCCAGAGCAACCAGCAACAGGCTGACAGCTGTAACGGCGAACCGTGTTTCTTCTTGTGCCTGTTCACAGGGACCCCGTGGGAAGGATAGCAGGCGGCACCACGAGTCTCCTTTTCCCTGGTGCAATTCGCTTGTGCGTTAAAAGGGGGGCTCCTGAGCATCGCGACTCAGGAGCTCCTACTGGCTCTCCAGCCCTCAGCACCTGGCCTTGACTACGGCATCGCGACCTTGCATACTAGCGGCGGCTGAGCTCGCTCGAGGGCCGGGACCTGAGGAGGTAGAGCACTAAGGAGGGCATGAGGGGAGGGAAACACGTATGGGCCGGCCTAACTATGCCGCACGAGTAGGCGCGCAGCCCTAGCGCAACGTCAGGAGTCGCCACGAGATCAACAAGATAAGTCCCACGCTCAGATCGGCTAAATGTTTGGGCCTAATGGTCACTCACGCCTTGCCACAAAACCGTTGCGGCCACGTCAACTCCCTTTCTCGCCTTACAATGGCTGCTTGAGCGCTAAGGGGGACCTCCTGAGCATTGCGACTCAGGGGCTCTTACTGGACCTCGGGCCGCACACCTCCTCGCCTTGACCACGGCACGCAACCTGGCATATCAGCGACGGCTGTAGCCTGCCTGGGGCCCGGGACCTGTTAGTGTAGAGCAACAAGCTATCACGAGGAAAGAAAGGGGGGACCAAGCCTTAACGGGACATGCGTTCACCAAATTCTCATAATAGGGAACATAAGCACAAAGGACATTACGGACCCTTACATGGCCCCATGGGGTAATTCATGATTCATTGCAGGAAACAAAAGCCGATACTAAGGGGATTCCTATCTACATCCTTCCGTGGTGGACGCCATCATCAATAGTGGGCCATGGGAGGCCGGTGCTAACCCCATCCAGATCAGCGGCGGTGAGGCCAGACGCTGCAGCTCTGCTCTGAGCGCGGCGAGAGCTCGGGGGCACGTAGCTGTCGTCGCTCGTCTCCGGAGTCTCATAGATCTCAGGAGAGCTGCTGGACTCCCAAGGGCTGTTGTTGCTGGAGTGGCCGCGAACGGGATGCACGTCAACCTCACTGTAACACCCCGAGACAGATGTGCCAGGTGTCCTCCAGTTATTCGCTGGCGTTGCCATGTCATTGGCTTGCGTGTTGCTTTTCATCATGCCATCATGTGCATTGCATCATCATGTTTTCGAAACTTGCATCCATCCCGGCCTCCTCGTTCTCTCCGTTGTCCGTTCTGAGGCTAGATACACTTGCACGCGCCCGCGGCACGTCTGGATATTATTTTTATAAGTGGCTGGATAATGTTCTCGGAATGGGATGAGAGTTGGCGTGCGGTGTTGTTTTGTTGTTACTAGACCGCCTGCCAAGTTTCATCGCGTTCAGAGTCCGTTTGACGCCCCAACGGATAACTATAGCGACATTATAGTCGGTCAAAACGTCGGACGTTTAGGTCTCTGGAAACAGTCGCCGGGCCTCTCCTCTTCTCTCTTCTTAGCCCTCTGCCTTCTGCACTAACTCTCACCACCAGGCCCTACCTAACCTCTCTCGTCTGCCCGCGGACCTCCTCCCGCGTGCGTCCGAAATCTGTCCCGGACCTGACCCGGACAGTCGTTACCGCTGTGTCCGGAACATCCCCAAACATCTCTAACATATCTTCGGTTATTTGTTTGGTCCATCTAACCTATTTTATCTCGATCATCCAATTTTAATCGGTTGATCCAAACTCCCCTCTTCTCTCTATATATAGTCCACCTACATACCAAATATGGCTAAACCAAACCCTAGCCTAGCTCCTACCCCTACCTCGCAGCTGCCACCACTCTCTCCTCGCAATCCGCATGCGCCCAGTCCCCTACTTCCACTTGGCCAGATCCACCAGCCAACCCCCAGTCGATCTGGACCATCCGATCTCAGATCCGACGGCCCAGAGAGCCTTCCGCAGCCCCGCAGTTCCACCCATCGCCTGCAGCCCCGAGTGCCTCCTCGCCTAGCATCTCACCGTCGCTGGAGACCGGCGACCTCCTGTGCTGGACGACCGGTGCCCGACCTCGCCGGAGCACTACCGGAACCACCACTGCCAGGCCGCCCCCTGCCCTTCCCTTTTTCCTCTCTGTCTCCCTCTCGTCTCATGATCTCTCTTTCTCTTTTTGTCTGTATAGGAGCGCCATGGCACTGCCGCTTTGACCTCCATCGACCGCTGCCGTCTCGTTCGACCACCTCCCTCGTCGACTCTGGACGTGCCCACGGATCCGGTCGTCTGCAGGCCATCTCCGACGCTGCCTCACCGGAGTCTCGTCAGGAGCACCACGCCAGAGCCTTCAGGTTCTTCTCCGAGCTCCTGCCGCCCTCATTCCATGTGCCTCCGGCCGGATTGGACGCCCCAAGCCCGGATCCTGCCGTCCTGGACCACCTTCATTCGCCTTGGTCTACCGCCGCTGCCCATCGCGCCGCCCTTCTGCAAGTCCCGTTGCCGGTCAAGCCCCTGCATCGAGCTCTTCTTCCTCTGCAACGAGCAGAGCGCAGCCGCTCGCCCCGTTGACCGCGCCTCGCTCAAGACCACGCCAGGGCTGCCTTCCGTCGATCACCAGAGGCCCAGCCTGCCTCCCCTTCGCTAGCCCAGCCCAGCCGCAAGCCAGCGCCAGGCCTCCCTCCTCCCACCGAATGGGCCTTGGCCCATGGTGAGGCCAACCCCATTGCGCCCTCCTTTTTTTCTGTTCTTTTTTTCCGCAGTTGGGTCAGATCTCAGATTCGGCCCATATCCTTTTCTTTCCTGCCTCTGCGTTTTTAGTATTTTTCCAGAGACAGCAGAATTGCAGTAAAGCCCTAAAACTTCATGCATTTTATTACTCACAAACAATGCATCATATTAAAACAAACTTAATACGAAAAATGCTTAGAATTTCATCTAGTTTAATAATATGCCACTTTCATCCATGTTTAAAATGTCTAAAATGATGTTTGTTTAAATTTGCTCATATAGCTTGTTAAAATGCTTTAATTCATAACTATTTAACCGTAACTCGGAATTTAATAATCTTTATATGTAAATGGGGTGGAAAAATGCCTAGTTTAACATGGTCTACTTGCTTTGCATGTTTAACAACTATAAAATTTGGTTTAGGGCAGAACAGTACCAAACCTAATATATGGATATGGGGTTTTACCAGAATTGTTGTTCGTTGTTTCCGGCCTCATTTAAACTTGCCTAGATAGGTAGTTTTGTCGTGCTTCACCCCTTGCCATGCTAACCAACATTTAATTTTGTTGAGTACATAAACGAGAGAGAACTAAATAAGGCATGTGGTGCTCCGTCAATATGCAACCCGTTGCATATTGAGCTCCACTTAACTTGTAGTATTGTTTGTGCACTTTGCCATGCCATGCTTCATTAAACCGGACATGCATCACAATTGTCTGTGCATCATGCCATGCTTATGTGGTGGTTGTTTACCATGATTGTTTGCTTCTTTCCGGCGTGGCTTCTTCGGGTTGGTTCCGATAACTTCGCGTTTGTGAGGAACCGTTCGACTACGCTAGTTTGTCTTCTTCATGGACTCGTTCTTCTTCCTTGCGGGATTTCAGGCAAGATGACCATATCCTCGAAATCACTTCTATCTTTTCTTCCTAGTTGCTCGCTCTTTTGCTATGCCCATGCTGCGATACCTACCACTTGCTTATCATGCCTCCCATATTGTTGAACCAAGCCTCTAACCCACCTTGTCCTGGCAAACCGTTGTTTGGCTATGTTACCGCTTTGCTCAGCCCCTCTTATAGCGTTGTTAGTTGCAGGTGAAGATTGGAGCTTGTTCCATGTTGGAACATGGATATTTTGTTGGGATATCACAATATCTCTTATTTAATTAATGCATCTATATACTTGGTAAAGGGTGGATGGCTCGGCCTTATGCCTGGTGTTTTGTTCCACTCTTGCCGCCCTAGTTTCCGTCATATCGGTGTTATGTTCCCGGATTTTGCGTTCCTCACGCGGTTGGGTTATAATGGGAACCCCTTGACATTTCGCCTTGAATAAAACTCCTCCAGCAAGGCCCAACATTGGTTTTACCATTCGCCACCTAGCCTTTTCTTTCGCTTGGATTCTGCAGACTCAAGGGTCATCTTTATTTAACCCCCTCGGGCTAGTGCTCCTCTGAGTGTTGGTCCAACTGAGCGATGTCCGAGGCTACCAGGGGCAAGTCTGGGCTGGCTTACCCGACGTCTTGCTCATCCGATGTGCCCTGAGAACGAGATATGTGCAGCTCCTATCGTGATTTGTCGGCACATTCGGGTGGCTTTGCTGGTCTTGTTTTACCATTGTCGAAATGTCTTGTAAACGGGATTCCAAGTCTGATCGGGTCTTCCCGCTAGAAGGAATATCCTTCGTTGTCCGTGAGAGCTTGTTATGGGCTAAGTTGGGACACCCCTGCAGGGATTTGAACTTTCGAAAGCCGTGCCCGCATTTATGGGCAGATGGGAATTTGCTAATGTCTGGTTGTAGAAAACCTGAAGTTGACCTTAATTAAAATACATCAACCGCGTATGTAACCGTGATGGTCTCTTTCCGGCGGAGTCTGGGAAGTGAACACGGTGTTGGAGTTATGCTTGACGTAGGTTGTTCTAGGATCACTTCTTGATCATAGTTTCTCGACCGTGCTTTTGACTTCTCTTCTCGCTCTCATTTGTGTATGTTAGCCACCATATATGCTAGTCGCTTGCTGCAGCTCCACCTCATACCTTTTACCTTACCTATAAGCTTAAATAGTCTTGATCGCGAGGGTGTGAGATTGCTGAGTCCCCGTGACTCACAGTTACTTCCAAAACCAGCTTGCAGGTGCCGATGAGTCCGTGCAGATGACGCAACCAAGCTCAAGGAGGAGCTCGATGAAGATCTTGTCCTTTGTGTTGTTTCGTTCTAGTTGATCAGTAGTGAAGCCCAGTTGGGGTCGATCAGGGACCTTGTCGCATTTGGGGTTCTTCTTTTATTTTGGTTCCGTAGTCGGACCTTGATTGTATTTGGCTGATGTAATGCTTTATTCATGTAATTGTGTGAAGTGGCGATTGTAAGCCAACTATGTATCTTTTCCCCTATTGTATTACATGGGTTGTTTGCGAAGATTACCTCACTTGCGACATTGCTTTCAATGCGGTTATGCCTCTAAGTCATGCTTCGACACGTGGGAGATATAGCCGCATCAAGGGCGTTACACTCACGCTCCTCTCCGGAGCAGCACTCTAGGCGGCGGCCCTCAGCATCGAAGACCTTGAAGAAAAGCATGGAGATGCCATCGTATTCAAAATGGATCGCGAGGGCGCCCCTCGCACGGCAGACCCGCGCGATCTCGCCCCAGCCGTGCGTCATGAAGATCTTGCCGGTGGGGACCACTTCAATCTCCGCTCCGGTCGCCGGAGCGCTGTTGTCGGCATGCTGCAGCCAGAGCTCGAGAGGCCCCCTCGGCGGCATCAGGACGGAGAAGAACCATGGGAAGCGGATCCAGGAGCTCGGAGGCATCGGCGCACACAGCACCAACTCGCGCGAGCAGTCAGCGGTGTGAACCCCAGGGGCGACGGCACGAATCGCCGTGGTGCAGCGACCCTGAATGCGGTGTGGGCGGCGTTGCTCGTCACTTCGTCCCCTCGAGCCCTCGGCTCGGGCGTTCTCGGGCAGCGGGTACCCCGGAGGAGGCCGCTCACACCAAGGCCTCGACACCACCTGCATCGCCGCCTCATCACAGTGATGGATCGACCTCTTCTTTGGCGGAAGAGGCCCTGGATCATCGCGGGGAGCCTTTCCTTTCACTTCAGTAGCAAACTTTCTGATGGGTGCCATTGTTGTTGGCAGTGGAGCAAGGAGGAAGAGGCAAGCAAGCGAGGAAGAGATGGGCAACGGGGGCTCCGCCCCACTCCCCATTTATAGCAAGGGAAGGCCAATCGGCATCTCCCATGATCGCAGGTAATGATGGTTTTCCTTGCATGGAGCAGGACTTGACAACACGAGCAGTTGCCGAGGCAACATGGGGAAGCGGAGACGCCCACGTCCAATCATCCACCACGCATCAATTGAGGCCGCAGGCTTTTGGGGCCCGCAGTGCTCCGTACTTGGCCCTTTGCTTCGCAGCGAAGCCAAGCCCAAGCGCACCTTGGGCTCGGGGGCTACTGTCGGTGTCCTAGGAACGGGGGTCCCCAGACTTGCCTGCCTGCGGCCCACGGCGTGGCGGAGCCAGCAGGCTGTATGGCCCATCTTCACCAACAAAGCATCCAAGACCCTCGCGAGGGTCCAAGCCTCGTGAGGCGGACGATGCAAGACCTCCTATGGAGTGGCCTAGCCGAGCAGGCTCACGAGGAGCAGAGATATCAAGGCGGGGCAAACCTCACGAGGCCCTCGTGACGTGAGCCATGACGCACGATACCAGGCGGGCGCCAGGCGGGCACCAGCGTGCGCAGTGTCCTTGTTTCCTCTTTGGTGCCAAGGAGGCCAGCGCAGGCGAAGAGTACCGAGGCATCAGGCAAAGGTTGCTATATTGGTGCAAAGAGACCAAGACTAGGAGGACGGCAAGACGGAGGTCATCGTGGAGCCCAAGACGACGTCACCACTAGAGCTTTTGGCAGGCGAAGACCACTTTTGTCAGGATAGCTTGTACTAGCTGTCCCCCATCAAATTAGCCCGCCATTGTTGGCTCCCTTCCCGCTCGATATTTGGGAAGAGGACCAGGGCCTATATAAGTAGAGCTATCCACCATAGTAGAGGGGATCGGATCTGGGAGACACGCCTTAGCTCGATCCAACTCGATCGAGAGCCTACTCACAAGAACACCTCAACCTCCGGAGGCTATTCTTCCCTTGTCGCCGCCTCGACTGGTCACCTTGGCTTGACCGAGGACTATGCCCCACCTCCAATCATCATGTTCGGACGAGGGCCTTCGTCAACATCAACTCTGATCTCTATCAAGATCATGGAGGAATCATCCATGGAGCTCGGGGGCTCAACGTCAACATTGCCCTCGGGCGACCGTGCTGTTTTTCTGAACAACAAATTTGTATCCGCTGCCACCACCTCTTAGAGCATCGCTTTGACTATCCCTTTGGAGGAATTGTGCGGAATTGAGTCTACAACAACCATGCATCATTTCATCGAGTTCTGATGGAGGAATCTCCGGCAATCTACGATATACCGGAGCCTTGTCAAATCTGGACGGGAATCTGGACGAGTTTAGGGAGTGGTCTCCAGCACCTAGCTCAGACGTCCTTTGGAAGATCCAACCTTTGATCGGCTGAGGAATTCCTATATCTAACACCCCTCAAAATTTCAGTGCGATCCGACCGTCCAAACTCCTGGAACCTTCCGATTAGTGCATCACTTTTCGGGTCTGTTTTCTGCGCGAATACGGATCCGACCCGAATTCATGTTTCTTTATGAACGTGATATGGGACAACCTTCTTAGAGGAATTTCAACTAGGGTATTGTGCGTTCTTTTTAAACACGTACCCATAAAATTTTAAACCTCCTCTGATGTAATTCTCACTATCATGCTGGTGTCAAACCAGTCCGGCAATATTGCTCCATGGCTGCCGACCTACGCTAGACATGTCATCACCTTTTGAGCCGAGCTCAACTTCTTCGGATCATTATCTCGGCGAGCGGACAAGAGTTCGGATTCATCAAGGATAAATCATCACCAACATTGCCGCCCCACAGATTACACGGAGCGGGCACACAGGCATCGCCGCATGGTCACTTCATCAAACCGGCATTGGCCGCGTCACAAGTTACAACCTGTGTCGGCATGGCCGCACTGTTGCTTCTTCAAGCCGATGTCCATCACGCCGAACTGCTTCAACACCTCGGCTGACACGGCAGCGGCAACATCTTCTTACCGACCTGCTCCGTCTCCTCGGCTAGACCGAGGGCTTCACCATCTCTTCATCAACTTACTTCGGAGACTTCGGCGTCACCAGCCGACCAACTTCATCACATTAGCTGGACCATGGCCTTTTCCTCGGCGAGCCAACCTTTGCCAGCATCGCCATGCCACCGCTTCATCACCCATCAGGCGATGGGTGTGCGGATCAAGCCCCAATTTTGGGAGTAACCTTTCTCCAGATTGCTACAACAGATGAAGCAGGTGCTATTAATCCTAGTATTTTTTCTTGCTTGGGTTTATTTTTCCCAAGGAATTAGTACTCTGGTTTGTTTCATCATCTGTACATAGGTCTATCAAATGGTGGCCGCATTAAGAACAGTTGTGTGGTGGTTCGGTAAGTTTCCGTATATAGTTCGGCGAATGCCGCATACGGAACTCTAACCGGGATGTGAAGTTAGGCTTTGCCACGCCTTCACTGCGTCACGCCGATGCCCTGCATCGACATTGACTTTGGCGCCAAGCCACATCTCTTTCAATAAATTATTTTTACGAAAAGAAATTGTACTTTTTGGACCGCACTATTTTATGTGTGTAGGTGATCGACTTTGACTGCGTCACGCGGTCACTTTGGCAAACCGACGTCGTTGTCCCAATCGGCATAAATCGGCTCGCATGATAACCTTGTTGGTCGAATCGCCATACCGACATGTTCGGTTGCCTCGGGGACTTTGGCATCACTGAGAGAGCTCTACCTCATCAAGTGTTGGGCACACGGGCCTTACTTCTTTTATTATTCACTTTGCTTAAATCAATTATGCAGAGATTTTTCATTATTATTATCATTATTATTATCTCCGGATTGCACTATTTTTTTGTGCACAGGTAAATGATTTCGGCCGGGAAGCGCTATTACCTTGGCGCACCAATGTGCTGATGTGGGGGTTCTGTCGTCACCTTGCCGACCTACCGCATCACCTCTGCTGGACCGGGGCCTTCATCATCACTTCATTAACACGCGTTAGGGGCTTCGGCGTCACACTATCGGCCTGCTATGTCACCGCGGTCCGACTGGGGTTTTCACCTCGCCCATCGACTATGCTGCGTCACCACTTAATCAAGCCGAGCTCTTTGCTCGGACATCTCGGGATCGGCTTGGGGGCTGGGATCTCGTCCCGCCACAATCTCGGCCTGCGTCATCAACATCGAGCACATTAACCAGCTAAGTCACTTTCATGCTCAAAAACTTTCAGTTTTAAATTTTGTTCGGTTCAACCAAGCATTATACTTTTTGGAAAAAGTCTATTTCTGACAAAATTCCTTGTCAAACCTTTGTTTGTGACACACAAATTCTAATACCCCATTTACATGGGGGCTTCGTTTATGAAGCCTTTCCTATTGCATATGATTATTTGTACGGCTTCGTTCCTTGTTCGTGTATTACGCCACAATATGCACCAAGTTGACTTAAGTGTTTCGCAAGCTGGGTTGCCTGGCTCCTGTGCTTACCCCTATGTTCCGGATTGTTCGTCTAGGCGGTAAAGGGAGCACCTCTGTGATTGTTACTACCGGGTCATCCGAGTTAGTACCTTAGACTGGGTGAAGCCAAAAGCTAGCGCTCTTATTGTTTTCAATAATGGTCGGCACACAACGGAACTCATGAGTACAAAAAATCTATTACACAAGTGTCATAGTAACAATGAGCACCGAAGAAAGGTATCGGTGGAGGTACTATTTTCTTTGAAGATGCTTCTTACACTTCGTCAGTAATATAGCATAAGTTCCCTGAGCGCGCTTTGTCTGTTACACCCTTATGGCATGATTGCCTGGTTATCGGAAACACCATCGATGCTTTCGACAGGCGGAGTACATGACACTTTTCGGTCCTTGACCGATGAGGGAGAAGCATACGGTCGGTTAAGACGTGTTTAAAGTTCAGGTGAGCACAGATATGATATAAGTACATCGATACATACAATCATTATACATAAAATTATTTTACCCAAGTCACTTGGGGGCTCTTAAAATTTATATGAGCTTTTTTATAGTAAATGTGTTTTCTTCTTGGTCGTTGCAAAGTCTTTTTCTACCGCTCCTTTTTCGACTCGAGTGTATGGTCAATAGCCGGATGGCCTGTCTTCTCTATAAAAGCCGCTCGAGTTTAATTTGCTAAACTGACCTCGGAGAAGTACTCCCCCTTTGGGATAATGAGCTTGAAGCCGTAGGCGGACCCGCGTGAAGTTTTGTTACCGGGTGTGTCATGTTAAAGCACGATAGAAGCACATTTTTTTCCAAATTTCGGATTGGCACCGAACACTTGATCTTGTTCGGACGTCAAGTTTTTACTGATGTTTTTTGGTTTTCCAAGCTTATGGCACTTTTAAAACCATTTGTGTGTTTTCAGCATAAGTCTCGCAGTGCAGCGCCGGACACCTTTAGAGATTCGGCAAAAACATTCTCGGATATTGCTATATATGCATCGATTTTGAATTGTGTCTTCGGTCAATAGTTGGGTTGCCCGGCTCCTGTGCTTGCCTCCTACGTTCCACTTTGTTCGGCTAGGTGCGCAAAGGGAGAACCACTGTGATTGTGCTTCCAGCTAGCATGGTTAAGCGCCTCAGTGGAGAAAGCCGAAAACTGGCTGTCACAATAAGCACAAACTGGTCAGCGATCCGCTGACTGTATTAAACTATAAGATCGATAGAGGTCACCCCGTGTTAAATGACGGGCCATTCATAACATTGGCCGAAGTGTTTATGGCTTGACCTCGAGTGTCGCTAAACACTACCGGGGGCTAGTAAGTGGCCTCCCAAACTAAATCCTCAATATTTTGCTCTTACATTAGAGATGAGGTTTCATGACCATGCTTAGCATGACTACCCAAAGAAAGGAACCGATAGCGGACTATTTTCTTTGGAAGACATTTCTTATGTTAAATATCACATATCTCTTTGCGTACCTTTCTTTACAAAACCGTATGGCCAAATTGCCTTGTTTGTCGTAAATCTTTACCCTTATAAAGGCTTTATAAAGTAGGGAAACACTCCTCGGCTACTGGCCGAAGAGGTTGAAGCCGATGGTCGGTCAAAAAAGTTTTGTACAATGCAGATCCGAGCATTAATGATTTAAAGTACTTGGATACATAGAATCATTACACATAATTTGTGATTTTACTCTGGATATCGATCCTTAATTCAGCCACCCATGTCCGCATTAAGGCTCGAGGCTACTGGGCTTCGGTCTTATCATTTACTAATATTAAAGGGGCACATCGATTCCCTAATCTGGTGTTGCCACCCGACCAGTGTCTCAGGGGCTACTGCATTGGCAATCCAGTGCAGAAAATTAAAGTGCGATATAATTTTTGAGGAGATTATGAACCTCGGGTTGGTCAGCTGCACCAAACCTAAGTCTCGAGGACTTTGCACACTGCTTTTTGTGTCCCGAAGTATTCTGCCGAGCTAGGAGTTGATCCTCAGACTGATTTTGCAAATCAACCTGAGTATCAGCGGCTACTGGGATCATCGGTCTTATGTCATCCTTCAGGTGCATCTCGGGTTTTAGACTGATACACACCTTCAGGGCTACTGGCTATATATCTCGGCAGAGGATAAAATGCACCAATCGAAAATATTGACAAAAAATTGGCCCACGGTCGGGGTGGTGCACCACCTCGGAAGCAGTCCGACAAAAAGCTCGGGCGCTAGTGGCTGGCTCCATAGAGGGCATTTCCCGCATTAAGCTCTGCTAAACTCCTTCAACTTTTTTGAACCAAGGTGATCTATGACACCTCGGATATAATCCGGCGTTGGAGCTTGGACATAGTCTGACGTTGGAGATTGGACATAGTCCGACATTGGAGCTTGGACATAGTCCCACGTTGGAGCTTGGACATAGTCCAGCGTTGGAGCTCGGATACATCACGGCGTTGGAGCTCGGAAGCGATCCAGTGTTGGTGCTCGTCTGGAAAAGATACCTCGAATATTGTCCGGTGTTGGAGCTCGGATGCAAGAGGACACTGCCACCCGGGAGCAACTTCAAACCCGAGGTGTGGCATAAAAATTACAAGGCATTGATAAAGGCCAAATACTTAAAGGGCTCCTCGGCTACCTGACATGTGAGATCTTCAGATTTAGCTCGGCAATCCTCAAGATAGAAGATGGGAAGATTTGTTGAACCAATTTTCAAGACCGACGACCGAAGACGAAGAACAGTTCGGAAGAACCGAGGAGCATCCCCAACTTGAAGACCGGTTCAGGGGGCTACTGACGGTGTCCTGGACTAGGGGCTACTCATCACATCGTCTCATGATCAGTTGGATTGGGCCGGGGACCCCTATGGCCGTTTACTCATGGGCCAGTTCGGACATCCGAAGACATATACGAGGAAGATTCCACAAGACTTGGTGATCAAGACATGGAATCCTCTCCACCGACGTATTCAACTAGGACTCTTGTTATCCTAAACCTCTGGTATGTTATATAAGCCGAGGCCAGGTTAGTCAATAGATCATTATGATATTACTCATCATACCTGTAGGGTTTAGACCACAACATACGATCTTGAGGTAGATCAACTCTTGTAACCCCCATACTCATCAATATTAATCTAGCAGGATGTAGGGTTTTACCTCCATCGAGAGGGCCCGGACCTGGGTAAACATTGTGTTCCCCGTCTCCTATTACCATCGATCCTAGACGCACAGTTCGGGACCCCCTACTCGAGCCGCCGGTTTTGACACCGACAATACCCCAAACAAAAGGCACATCCTTATTTGTGAGCTCTTTGGGAGGTACAGCAATGGTGCTGAAATCTCTCACAAAACGCCTATAGAAACCAGCGAGGCCAAGGAAACACCTCACTTGTGTGACCAGTTTGGGCTGCGGCCAACTCTCAATAGCCTCAATCTTGGCTTTATCAACTTCAATTCCCTGTGGAGTAACAACATAGTCAAGAAAAGATACTCGGTCGGTGCAAAAGGTGCACTTCCCAAGGTTACCAAACAAACATGCACCACGTAGAGCAATAAAAATAGCACATAAATGTTCCAAATGTTCCTACAAAGATTTGTTATAAATCAATATGTCATCAAAGTAAACTACCACAAATCGTCCAATGAAAGCACGTAAAACTTCGTTCATTAATCTCATGAAAGTACTAGGTGCATTAGTTAACCCAAAAGGCATGACTAACCACTCATATAATCCAAACTTAGTTTTAAATGTTGTTTTCCATTCATATCCCAATTTCATACAAATTTGATGGTTTCCACTACACAAATCAACTTTGGAGAATATTGTAGAGCCACTCAATTCATCAAGCATATCATGTAGCCTAGGAATAGGATGACAATAACACATAGTAATATTATTAATGCCTCTACAATCAACGCACATACGCAACGTACCATCCTTTTTCGGCACTAAAATGATAGGAACAGCACAAGGACTAAGGGATTCACGTATATAACCTTTGTCGAGCAGCTCTTGTACTTGACACATGATCTCCTTCGTCTCCTCTGGATTGGTACGATATGGTGCACGGTTGGGTAATGATGCACCAGGAATTAAGTCAGTTTGATGCTCAATCCTCAAATGGGTGGTAATCTCGGTGGCACGTCTTGTGGAAAGACGTCAGCGAACTCCTGCAAAATGTTAGTGACAGCAAGAGGCAAAGAGTTAGGCATGTCCTCGAATAAAAATAATGCCTCTTTGCACACAAAAGCATAGCAAACAAATTTGCTAAAATCTAGATCATCAATATCAGATTTGGTGGCAAGTAAACATGCACTTTTCAATTTAATTTCATAAGCAACACTAGATAGTTTATTATTAGGCTTCATTTGTTGCTCAAATTCTTTTGCCAGAATCAGATTTTCACTCTTATTTTGCTCCTGCTTTGCTTTATTAGCTCTATTAATACCATCTCTCAAAATGGAATCAGGAGTCATAGGAAGAAAAGTAATATTTTTGTCCTTATGAACAAGAGTATACTGATTGTTTCTACCATGGTGTACATAATTTTTATCAAATTGCCATGGTCTACCAAGTAATAATGAACATGCTTGCATAGGTACCACATCACAATCAACATAATCAGCATATGTAGAGATACTAAAATGCACATGAACAGTATGTGTTACCTTAACCTTGCCGCTATTGTTGAACCATTGGATGTAGTAAGGATATGGATGTGGTCTTGTGGTGAGAGATGGCTTCTCCACCATCTCCATTCTAGCCAAGTTGTTGCAGCTCCCTGCATCTATGATGACGCGAACAGAACGTTCCTTCACAACTCCCTTTGTATGGAACAAATTATGCCTCTGATTTTGCTCAGCTTGTGTAACCTGCACACTCAAAACACATTAAGCAAATAAACATGCATACCTGTCAGCATATTCAACAGCCATGTATTGCGTCTCATGATCAAAATCATCTCCATTGTTTTCTTCATGTGTAATAAGAGCCAAAGTCTCCTCATCATAGTCACTAGCGGACTCATACCCACCATCCTCAGTAGCAAACATCACACAGTGAGATTTGCATTCTCTTGCAAAATGTCCTCTTCCCTTACAATGATGACAAATAATATCACTTGTGTGCCCTGTTGAGCCCATGGAAGAAGAAGAGCTCTGCGCAGGCTTGGCAGGTGTGGTCTTGGCAGATAGTGGTGGTTGTGTGATGCGGAGCATCCTATGGACATCACCATGTCAAGAGTCAGTTCGGTGAGTGACACGTGCGACATCTACTTCACATACACAAAGGTGAATCATCTCCTTTACACATGCTCACTTGACCCCTTCGAGGATGGTATACTACTTAACACTTCTCCCGTGTGCATGCATAGGTATTGTCGGAACGCTACGGACGACGTGGAGGAGTGCAAGCGCCTAGGAACACATACACCATCCGTGAGGGAAGCATGGAAACGAAGACGCAAGAAGAAGAGCTGTCGAAGAAGCTCCAGCCACCGAACGGCCGGTCGGGTCCGGACGTCCGGCGCCTGAAGATCCACCGGACGACCGGTCCAGACCGGACGACCGGTGTCCCTACAACCGAGCCAAACGAGCGGACGTCCGGCGCCACCGGAAGACCGGCGACCGGACGACCGGTCCAGACCGGTAATCCGCTACACCAGCATCTGAGCCAGAACGAGCGGACGACCGGCCCCTACCGGACGTCCGGCCGCCCATGAGCCACCGGACGACCGGTCCCCAGCGGGCATCCGGTACCTGGCTGTGTCCAGTTGCGGGCTGAGGCCCATGTAAACCTTCACTTCACCCCCATTTGCACTAAGACTATAAATAGACCTCTCCCTCCTCCTTTCTAGGGTGAGCATTGTGATAGCTCATTTGAGAGATAGAGCTACGCTCATCCATATCGGATCTACTCCACGAGAGAGACCGCGGCCTCTACGGAGAAGATCCCTTTGGATTCAAGCCCCCTGTCTAAGGAAAGATCCCCCCGTGGATTCAAGACCTCCTTACGGAGAAGAACTGGTTACCGTTTGTATCATCCGTTGTTGACTTTGGAACTTGTATCTCACTGATGAGGACATCAATACCATTGTTACACCCACAGCCCCTACTGTTACATATACTGGACCAATTACTAGAGCTCGCGCACGCCAATTAAATTACCAGGTACTTTCGTTTCTTGGTAATGATTCTAATGTTCATGAGATTATGATGCTGCCTAAATTGGATACATTTGTTTTGCTTACAAATGAAGGGCCTAGCTTGGAGAAGGATGAACATTGGAGCAAGAACACGCATGGAGTTGATGGCATGCGCAAGGGGATCAAGAACGGAGTTACAAGTGATGATTTCAGGACTTTGAAGCCGCCATAAGGAGTGCATGAAGCCTTGGACGAAATATACAAGATGCCACTTCATAATATTCGTCCATAGGCTATTCTAGGTGCTGCGTCACCTTATTAATGGGCCAGGCCCATGTAATTTCGAAATACTTAAGTATAGGCTATTTTTAGAGTCCGTATGTGTGGGGAAACAAGAGTTAGGGTTGGTTTCGGACCCCACCCTCAAGGGCCACGAAATTCCCCCCTTTTCCTCCATATATATAGCCCTTAGGGCGTCGTTTAGACTTTGGGTTTGTTTAGATTAAAAGTTCACCATAGCTGCAACTTCACGTACTTCGTTTGTGTCCAACGACCAGACCAAGACGTCACAGAACCCCACCTTGATCAATAAAGCTTTCATCTTATATTCGCAATATCCCGATTGCAATCTCAGTTTCTTGCTTGTTCTTCGTTTTCTCGCAGGAAATAGACCCTCGTGGTCAGGTTGATCGTGCTCCGGCGTGGTCAATAACCCTCGGAAGTTGGTTTAGCGATTGCTAAGGTGCGACGTCTCGCACGTTCGTAGTCGGATCGTCAAGGTCGACTCCCACAGAAAACGATAGCCACCATCTCATCGAAACATCGGGACACCCTCGCCTCTATCAAGTGGTATCAGATTTCCAGGTTGCTCGGTGAGATTTTTACAGTTTTTCGTAGATTAGATCGAGTCTGTTCTTCATACCTACAGTCCATGAAAAAAAAGCCACACAAAAAAATTAGGGTTAGTTCATCATATCCGAACCAATCTGAGCCTTTGCATAATCTTTTTCGGGTTTTTGCTTTGTTGAATTTGCGGTTGCATCGTCGTGTCAAGTTGCTGGTCTTAGAGTCTAGTCTTTTAGAGTTTCGAGTTCTGGTCATAAGTTGTCACGCCGCCGCCGCACCATCATCATCGCCCATCTACCACTTTTGCTTATCCGCCATCGCTCTGAATCCATATCGATATACCACTACCAATCCGTATCCATATACCACCACCAATCTCTATCCATATACCACCACCGCTGCCATATACCACAACCATATATCCACCACCAATCCGAGTTCTTCTCATATTAGGTTTGTTCTTGAGATCAATCTAAATTCCGAGTCGTGTATCCTTGCCTGCGTAGGTCTCGGAAAAAAAAAGAGTCTGGAGACCCCCGGGCAGTTTTTAGGCCAAAATTTTCACGGGCAAATTTTTTTCCCTATCCTATTTTTAGGCTTTTCTGAGTCTTTTGAGCCACGTGCCATCATAGTGATTTTTTGTCGCACTTTTTCGTCGACGCTGCCCTGATTTCCGAAAAAAAAGTGAATTTTTTTTTCGTGCCCATCCTATCAGTTTGATGAGGGAAGAGTTTTGAGACACTCGCCATTATAGTGATTTTTCGAAAAAAAAAGAGGAGCGCAAAAAAAAGGAGCGCAAAAAAAGAGCAAAAAAAAGTTCCAGAGTGTGCTTTTCCCTTATTTACGTGCAGCGCCGTGATTTTGTTAGTGTTCTAGGCTCGCGTCTCTAGCACGGTCTAGCCTAGGACCAGCATAGTACCGTCGTTGAGCGTTTATTCAACTTTGCATCTCTGAATTGATTATTGCTGACCCTTTTTGCTACCATACTATAAGCCTTCCCAGCTCCACATACATCTACGTCGTGAGTTTGACTCTCCCTGGCAATCGCTCTATCCAAGCTTTTGAGAGTTTTTGACTACAACAGTTGCCGATCACCGCCTGCTGCTGGGTAAGAACTGGTAAGAATTTGAGATTTGCTTGACGGATTTGTGACACCCGCCACCACCACCACTTGTTAGTAGTCTGTAGGATCATATTCTTGTGTTTCTATTGCTGCTAACCATGCCAGGATCACAAGCCGACGAGACTAACTGCGAGAACTTGACGAACAAGGAGCTTCATGATACGTTTCAGCAAATGATGAATGGACAGGTGCAAGATGTGATAAACAGATTTGAAGAGGCCATGGAGAAGATAGATGGCATGGAGAAGACGTTTGAAACAAAGCTCGATAACAAGTTTGCTGAATTGCTTTCGCGTTTTCCACCACCACCACCGGCTGCTCCTGCCGCACCTCTGCAACAACAGCAACAACACCGACTACCTCCACGTCGGGAAACAGCCCTCCGCCGAGCGAGCCGTGTCCCTCTTCAGTCGGGCCAAACTGCTGGTGCTGCTGTTGATACTTCTGTGGCTCCTACTACTGATGTGGAGGAGGATGCTTATGTGGGAGATTATGAGGATGAGGTTGATCAAAATCAGAACTACGTGCCACCAACAGCACAGCAACCACCAGGTCGTCCACATGCAAATAATGGCAATGGTAGGGCTCACCCTCAGGTACGAGATCATGACCATCTCCCTAAACTAAAATTGAATATTCCACCATTTGAGGGTAGATATGTTCCTGATATATATCTTACTTGGGAGTTAGAAACTGAACAACGATTTACATGTTTACAATATCCCGAGGAGAGACGTGTTCCTGCTGCTGTTTGTGCTTTCACTAGTTTTGCATGTGTTTGGTGGTCTGAGCATTGTAGATTATATCCTATTCCGGCTACTTGGGCTGTTTTGAAAACTGCTATGCGTACTCGTTGGGTTCCACCATATTATCAACGTGAATTACTTCAAAAATTGCAGCGCTTAAGACAGGGAAAAAATTCTGTAGAAGAATATTATCAGGAATTACAAACTGGCATGATTAGATGTGGTATTGTTGAGGAGAATGAAGCTATGCTTGCACGTTTTATGGGTGGACTAAATAGAGAGATTCAGACGATTCTAGAGTATAAGGAGTATACTAATATCACTCGTTTATTCCATCTTGCTTGTAAAGCTGAACGTGAAGTGCAGGATCGACAGGCATTGGCGCTGACTAACTTTTCTGCAGGTCGACCTTCATCATGGACACCACGTGCATCATCTACTTCCACACGTTCTGCTACACCGGCGCCTCCGTCGGCTACCACCTCCAACCGCGATACAATAAAGCAGGCACAATCACCACTATCTGCCAAGAGCACACCTTCTAGGCCTGCAAAGAGCTCTTCTTCATCCATGGCATCAACAGGGCAAACACATGATATTATTTGTCGACGTTGCAAGGGTGGAGGTCATTATGCGAGAGAATGCCCATCTAAGCGTGTGATGATTGTTACTGAGGATGGTGGGTATGAGTCCGCTAGTGACTATGATGAGGAGACTTTGGCTCCTATTACACGTGACGAACACGGTGGAGACGATTCTGATCATGAGACGCAATACATGGCTCCTGAAGATGCTGACAGGTATGAATGTTTAGTTGCTCAACGTGTTTTGAGTGTGCAGGTTACACAAGCTGAGCAAAATCAGAGGCATAATTTGTTCCATACAAAGGGAGTTGTGAAGGAACGTTCTGTTCGCGTGATCATAGATGGAGGGAGTTGCAATAACTTGGCTAGCATGGAGATGGTGGAGAAGCTATCTCTCACCACAAGACCACATCCACATCCTTACTACATCCAATGGTTCAACAACAGCGGCAAGGTTAAGGTAACACGTACTGTTCGTGTGCATTTTCGTATCTCTACATATGCTGATTATGTTGATTGTGATGTGGTACCTATGAAAGCATGTTCCTTATTACTTGGTAGACCATGGCAATTTGATAAAAATTCTGTACACCATGGTAGAAACAATAGTATACTCTTGTTCATAACGATAAAAATATTACTTTGCTTCCTATGACTCCTGATTCCATTTTGAAAGATGATATTAATAGAGCTAATAAAGCAAAACAGGAGACAAATAAGAGTGAAAATCAGATTGTGGCAAAAGAATTTGAGCACCAAATGAAGCCTAATAATAAACCATCTACTGTTGTTTCTGAAATTAAATTGAAAAGTGCATGTTTACTTGCCACCAAATCTGATATTGATGAGCTAGATTTCAGCAAATCTGTTTGCTATGCTTTTGTGTGCAAAGAGGCATTATTTTCATTCGAGGACGTGCCTTCCTCTTTGCCCCCTGCTGTCACTAACATTTTGCAGGAGTTCGCTGACGTCTTTCCACAAGACGTGCCACCGGGATTACCACCTATTCGAGGGATTGAGCATCAAATTGACTTAATTCCCGGTGCTTCGCTACCCAACCGTGCACCATACCGTACCAATCCAGAGGAGACGAAGGAGATTATGCGTCAAGTACAAGAACTGCTCGACAAAGGTTATATACGCGAATCCCTTAGTCCTTGTGCTGTTCCTATCATTTTAGTGCCGAAAAAGGATGGTACGTTGCGTATGTGCGTTGATTGTAGAGGTATTAATAATATTACTATTCGTTATCGTCATCCTATTCCTAGGCTAGATGATATGCTTGACGAATTGAGTGGCTCTACAATATTCTCCAAAGTTGATTTGCGTAGTGGATACCATCAAATTCGTATGAAATTGGGTGATGAATGGAAAACAGCATTTAAAACTAAGTTTGGATTATATGAGTGGTTAGTCATGCCTTTTGGGTTAACTAATGCACCTAGTACTTTCATGAGGTTAATGAACGAAGTTTTACGTGCTTTCATTGGACGATTTGTGGTAGTTTACTTTGATGACATATTGATTTATAGCAAATCTTTGGAGGAACATTTGGAACATTTACGTGCTGTTTTTATTGCTCTACGTGATGCACGTTTGTTTGGAAACCTTGGAAAGTGCACCTTTTGCACCGACCGAGTATCTTTTCTTGGCTATGTTGTTACTCCACAGGGAATTGAAGTTGATAAAGCCAAGATTGAAGCTATTGAGAGTTGGCCGCAGCCCAAAACGGTCACACAAGTGAGGAGTTTCCTTGGCCTTGCTGGTTTCTATAGGCGTTTTGTGAGAGATTTCAGCACCATTGCTGCACCTCTCAACGAGCTTACAAAGAAGGATGTGCCTTTTGTTTGGGGTACCACACAGGAAGAAGCCTTCACGGTTTTGAAAGATAAGTTGACACATGATCCTTTACTCCAACTTCCTAATTTCAATAAGACTTTTGAGCTTGAATGTGATGCTAGTGGAATTGGATTAGGAGGTGTGTTATTACAAGATGGAAAACCTGTTGCATACTTTTCTGAAAAATTGAGTGGGCCTAGTCTGAACTATTCTTCTTATGATAAAGAATTATATGCTCTTGTTCGGACCTTAGAAACATGGCAACATTATTTATGGCCCAAGGAATTTGTTATACATTCTGATCATGAATCTTTGAAACACATTAAAAGTCAAGCAAAACTGAACCGTAGACATGCTAAATGGGTTGAATTCATTGAGACTTTCCCTTATGTCATTAAACACAAGAAGGGTAAAGAAAATGTTATTGCTGATGCCTTGTCTCGTCGTTATACTATGCTTTCACAATTTGACTTTAAAATATTTGGTTTGGAGACCATCAAAGATCAATATGTTCATGATGCTGAATTTAAAGATGTATTGCAGAATTGTAAGGAAGGGAGAACTTGGAACAAGTTCATTCTTAACGATGGATTTGTGTTTTGTGCAAACAAGCTATGCATTCCAGCTAGCTCCGTTCGTCTTTTGTTGTTGCAGGAGGCGCATGGAGGAGGATTAATGGGACACTTTGGCGTCAAGAAGACGGAGGATATACTTGCTACACATTTCTTTTGGCCAAAGATGAGACGGGATGTTGAGCGTTTTGTTGCTCGCTGCACTACATGTCAAAGAGCTAAGTCACGACTCAATCCTCATGGTTTATATATGCCTTTGCCAGTACCTAGTGTTCCTTGGGAGGATATATCTATGGACTTTGTTTTAGGTTTACCTCGAACAAAGAAGGGGAGGGATAGCATATTTGTTCTTGTGGATAGGTTCTCGAAAATGGCACACTTTATACCATGTCATAAAAGCGATGATGCTGTTAATGTTGCTGATTTGTTCTTTCGTGAAATTATTCGCTTACATGGTGTGCCAAATACTATTGTTTCAGATCGTGATACTAAATTTCTTAGCCACTTTTGGAGATGTTTATGGGCTAAGTTGGGGACTAAGCTGCTTTTTAGTACTACTTGTCACCCCCAAACTGATGGACAAACTGAAGTAGTCAATAGAACATTGTCTACTATGCTTAGGGCTGTTTTCAAGAATAACAAGAAAATATGGGAAGAATGCTTGCCTCATATTGAATTTGCTTATAATCGCTCATTGCATTCTACTACTAAGATGTGCCCTTTTGAAATTGTGTATGGTTTCCTACCTCGTGCACCTATTGATTTGTTGCCTCTTCCATCTTCAGAGAAGGTTAATTTTGATGCTAAAGAACGTTCTGAATTGATTTTAAAAATGCATGAGTTAACTAAGGAAAACATTGAGCGTATGAATGCTAAATATAAACTTGCTGGAGATAAGGGTAGAAAACATGTTGTGTTTGCGCCTGGAGATCTTGTTTGGTTACATTTGCGTAAAGATAGATTTCCTAATCTGCGCAAATCAAAGCTAATGCTACGCGCTGATGGTCCTTTTAAGGTGTTAGAGAAAATAAATGATAATGCATATAAACTTGAGCTACCTGTAGATTTTGGGGTTAGTCCCACTTTTAACATTGCAGATTTGAAGCCTTATTTGGGTGAGGAAGATGCGCTTCCGTCGAGGACGACTTCATTTCAAGAAGGGGAGGATGATGAGGACATCAATACCATTGTTACACCCACAGCCCCTACTCTTACATATACTGGATCAATCACTAGAGCTCGCGCACGCCAATTAAATTACCAGGTACTTTCGTTTCTTGGTAATGATTCTAATGTTCATGAGATTATGTTGCTGCCTAAATTGGATACATTTGTTTTGCTTACAAATGAAGGGCCTAGCTTGGAGAAGGATGAACATTGGAGCAAGAACACGCATGGAGTTGATGGCATGCGCAAGGGGATCAAGAACGGAGTTACAAGTGATGATTTCAGGACTTTGAAGCCGCCATAAGGAGTGCATGAAGCCTTGGACGAAATATACAAGATGCCACTTCATAATATTCGTCCATAGGCTATTCTAGGTGCTGCGTCACCTTATTAATGGGCCAGGCCCATGTAATTTCGAAATACTTAAGTATAGGCTATTTTTAGAGTCCGTATGTGTGGGGAAACAAGAGTTAGGGTTGGTTTCGGACCCCACCCTCAAGGGCCACGAAATTCCCCCCTTTTCCTCCATATATATAGCCCTTAGGGCGTCGTTTAGACTTTGGGTTTTGTTTAGATTAAAAGTTAACCATAGCTGCAACTTCGCGTACTTCGTTTGTGTCCAACGACCAGACCAAGACGTCACAGAACCCCACCTTGATCAATAAAGCTTTCATCTTATATTCACAATATCCCGATTGCAATCTCAGTTTCTTGCTTGTTCTTCATTTGCTCGCAGGAAATAGACCCTCGTGGTCAGGTTGATCGTGCTCCGGCGTGGTCAATAACCCTCGGAAGTTGGTTTAGCGATTGCTAAGGCGCGACGTCTCGCACGTTCGTAGTCGGATCGTCAAGGTCGACTCCCACAGAAAACGATAGCCACCATCTCATCGAAACATCGGGACACCCTCGCCTCTATCACTCACCTTTGTGTTCATCGATCTAGCGCATGTGTGATCTATTCTTGTTGGTTGAGTGATTCTCTCGTGTTTCCTCTTGTGTTTTCCCTCGTTTTCCCTCGTGTTCTTTGCGTTCTTGGACGGGATCCGCTCCTTTCGTGAAAGATCGGCCCCTAGGGTTCTTACCCTACATCATTGTGCCTGCTTTCTGGTATCACGGCTGGAGGTGGCACCTGATGGAGGTGCTGGTGTAGTGGAAGTAGAGGATGCACGTGGTGTCCATGATGAAGATCGACCCGCAGAAAAGTTAGTTCGTGCCAATGCCTGTCAATCCTGCACTTCACGTTCAGCTTTACAAGCAAGATGGAATAAACGAGTGATGTTATTATACTCCTTATACTCTAGAATGGTCCGAATCTCTCTATTTAATTCACCCATAAAACGTGCAAGCATAGCTCCATTCTCCTCAACAATACCACATCTAATCATACCAGTTTTTGTAATTCCTGATAATATTCTTCTACAGAATTTTTTCCTTGTCTTAAACGCTGCAATTTTTGAATTAATTCACATTGATAATATGGTGGAACCCAACGAGTACGCATAGCAGTTTTCAAAGCAGCCCAAGTAGCTGGAATAGGATATAATCTACAATGTTCAGACCACCAAACACATGCAAAGCTAGTGAAACCACAAACAACAGCAGGAACACGTCGCTCCACAGGATATTGTAAACATGTAAATCATTTTTCAGTTTCTAACTCCCAAGTAAGATATATATCAAGAACAAATCTACCCTCAAATGGTGGAATATTCAATTTCAGTTTAGGGAGATGGTCATGATCTTGTACCTGAGGGGGAGCCCTACCATTGCCATTATTTGCATGTGGACGACCTGGTGGTTGTGGTGCTGGTGGTTGCACGTAGTTCTGATTTTGATCAACCTCATCCTCGTACTCTCCCACATAATCATCCTCCTGCTCATTAGCAGCAGGAGCCACAGAAGTATTAACAACAGCACCAACAGTTTGGCCAGGCGCATGAGGGACACGGCTCGCTCGACGGAGGGCTGTTTCATGACGTGGAGGTAGTCGTCGTTGTTGTTGTAGAGGTGCGTTAGGTGCAGCCAGCGGTGGTGGTGGAAGGCGGGCGAGCAATTCATTAAACTTGTTATCGAGCTTTGTTTCGAATGTATTCTCCATGCCATCTATCTTCTCCATGGCCTCTTCAAATCTGTTTAGCACATCTTGCACCTGTCCACTCATCATTTGCTGAAATTTATCATGCAACTCCTTATTCTTCATGTTCTCGCAATCAGTCTTGTCGGTTTATGATCCTTCCATGGTTAGCAGCAATAGAAACACACAAGAATATGATCCTACAGACTACTAACAAGAGGTGGTGGTGGGTGTCACAAATCCTTCAAGCAAATATCAAATTTTTACCAGTTCTTACCTAGCAGCAGGCGGGGATCGGCAACCGTCGTAGTCAAAACTCCCAAATCTTGCATAGAGCGATTACCAGGGAGAGTCAAACGCACGACGTAGATGTATGTGGAGCTGAGAAGGCTTATAATATGGTAGCAAAAAGGGTCAGTAATAATCAATTCAAAGATGCAAAGTTGAATAAACGCTCATCGATGGTCTACAAATGTTCTAAAAACTGCCTAGCCAGAATTTTCCAGACTTAGTTTTTTTTGAGTTTGGAACTATTTTTCTACTACGGGTAGCACGGAATCTCAGGATTCCTACTCTGTAACAACTCGGAGTATCGCGTGATATGGAAATCCAAAACAGAGTAGCAAAATACTGGACTCGGACTAGGACTGGTGGCGGAGATGAATCTGGTGGAACTCGGACTGGTGGTGGCGATGAATTTGGTGGAACTCGTACTTGTGGCGGATATATGTTGCAGGTGGACTCGGATTGGCGTGATGGCGGCGGATAGGTGGTGGTGTATATGGCAGCGGCGATGAAGTTGGGGCGGTGGTGGTATACGGCAGCAACGATGATGATGATGCGATGGTGATATATGGCAGCGGCGACGTGACAACCTGTGAACAGAACTCGAAACTCTAAAGGACTAGATGCTAAGACCAGCAAGTTTTCACGACGATACAACCACAAATTCAACAAAGCAAAACTCTAGAAAGACTATGTAAAGGCTCAAATTGGTTTGGATATGATGAACTAACCCTAATTTTTTAGCTTTTTCCTGGAATATAGGTGTGAAGAACAGACTCGAATGAAACTACGAATAACTGTAAAATCTCACCGAGCAACCTGGAAATACGATACCACTTGATAGAGGCAAAGGTGTCCCTTCTTTCGATGAGAAGGTCACTATCGTTTTGGAGGAAGTCGACTTTGACAATCCGACTACGAACGTGCGAGGACGTCGCACCTTAGCAATCGCTAAACCAACTCCGAGAGGTTATTGACCACGCCGGAGCACGATCAACCTGACCATGAAGGTCTATTTCCTGTAGGCAAGCAAAGAACAAGCGAGAAACTAAGATTGCAATCTGGATATTGTGAATATAAGGGGAAAGCTTTATTGATCAAAGGTGTGGTTCTGTGACGCCTTTGTCTGGTCGTTGAACACAAACGAAGTACGCGAAGTTGCAGCTATGGTGAACTTTAATCTAAACGAAATCCGTAGTCTAAACGATGCCCTAAGGGTTGTATATATGGACGAAGAGGGGGAATTTTGTGGCCCTTGGATGAGGGGTCCGAAACCAACCCTAACTCTTGTTGCCACACACATACAGACTCTAAAAACAACCTATACTTAAGTATTTCGAAAATACATGGGCCTGGCCCAATAATAAGGTGATGCGGCACCTAGAATAGCCTCTGGACGAAATTTATGAAGTGGCATCTTGTATATTTCGTCCAAGGCTTCATGCACTCCTTATGGTGGCTTCAAAGTCCTGAAATCATAACTTGTAACTCCGTTCTTGATCCCCTTGCGCATGCCATCATATCCATGCTTGAACTTGCTCCAAGGTTCACCTTTCTTGTCCAAGCTAGGCCCTTCATTTGTAAGAAAAACAAACGTATCCAATTTAGGCAGGATCATATTCTCATGAACATTAGAATCGTTCCAAAGAATCGAAAGTACCTGATATTTCAATTGGCGTGCACGAGCTCTAGTAATTGGTCCAGTATGTATAGCAGCAGGGGTTGTGGGTGTAACAATGGTATTGATGTCCTCATCGGTGTCGCATAGAGGATTGAGGCTTGCTTCTTGATCATTGCGCGCAGCGCGGTGAAGAGTGTTCGATGTCGGGGTACTTGAGCCGGAAAATGTGAAGTCGGAGTGTCAACTTGAGCGGCTCTGTCTTGATGAGGACGAAGTGGAAGAAGAGCGGTTGAGCAACAAGGGGCGAATCTCGTCCATTCTTGCGTCATTCTCTTGCTTGTGATCGTCGAGCTTGTGGTCGAAGTAGTCCCTTGTACGTTGCTCGGAGAGTCACAAGTCGGCGGCGAGGTTGTCGATGCGTTGACTCATTGCTTGTTGCTCTTGATGCAAAGCACATTGTGCACCAAAGAGGTGGCTCTTGGTGACGTAGGAGTTCATGTCGTCATCGTGCTCGATGAAGAGTGGGTTGGTAGAAGTACTTGGCCTATCCATCATTCCAAGAGAAATATGTGAGTGGGAGAAAGAGAAGAACGTATACCAAATGTACCTTGACCGAAGTTGAAGGTGGATCAATGATCACTTCAATGTGGACAAAGAAATAGCACAATTGGTACCAATTCTTGTCGGTTTCTCACACCAACACACGTAAAATCTTATGGTGGAGCTTGGTTAGAATGGTGGCACAAAATTTGATGTGAAAGTAAGCAAGATTCAATAATGTTGGAAAAGATTTGCAAATTTGCAAATGCAACAAGTAGACCAAGCAATGTAAGGTACACGGAAACACACACACAAAGACATAAGTGGGGTTGTGCAACCAAGGATGAGCTAAAATGTGGAATCCACGAAAATGCTCATGTTTCACAACACTAGAGAGACGCTAGCACGATTGCACAATAGGCGGATACAAACTTGTGCACAACCTACTAAGCAAAAATGCAATGACTTCTATCCCAAGTATGCTCTATGTGTGGTGTTTAGGTGAAATGATCGAAGATGATCTCGTATGACAATCTTAATGTTGTATGATGTTATGGTTCTTGTTTATAAGCTCTTTGCTTATCTTTCCCTTTAGCTTAAAAGCTTGTTTGGCTCTTTATGTGGTGAGCTCTTTTCTCATGCAATGCTTCACGAACCAAGATGGCAATTGTGTATGCGATGACAATTTTGTGACACAAGAGATGATACCAAGATATGCTCCAACAATGTATGTATGCTATGGGAAGTATGATCACTAATGTGCATGATAACCCACAAGTATAGGGGATCACAACAGTTTTCGAGGGTAGATTATTCAACCACATTTATTGATTCGACACAAGGGGAGCCAAAGAATATTCTCAAGTATTAGCAGCCGAGTTGTCAATTCAACCACACCTGGAAACTTAATATCTGCAGCAAAGTTTTTAGTAGCAAAGTAATATGATAGTAGTGGTAGCGGTAGCAAAAGGTAATGATAGAAAAAGTAATGTTTTTGGTATTTTATAGTGATTGTAACAGTAGCAATGGAAAAAGTAAATAAGCGAAGAACAATATATGGAAAGCTCATAGGCAATGGATCGGTGATAGAGAATTATCCCGGATGTGGTTCATCATGTAACGGTCATAACCTAGGGTGACACAGAACTAGCTCCAATTCATAAATGTAATGTAGGCATGTATTCCAAATATAGTCATACGTGCTTATGGAAAAGAACTTGCATGACATCTTTTGTCCTACCCTCCCGTGGCAGGGGGGTCCTAATGGAAACTAAGGGATATTAAGGCCTCCTTTTAATAGAGTACCGGACCAAAGCATCAACACATAGTGAATACTTGAACTCCTCAAACTACGGTCATCACCGGTAAGTATCCCGATTATTGTCACTTCGGGGTTAACGGATCATAACACATAATAGGTGACTATATACTTGCAAGATAGGATCAAGAACTCTCATATATTGATGAAAACATAATAGGTTCAGATCTGAAATCATGGCACTCGGCCCCTAGTGACAAGCATTAAGCATAGCAAAGTCATAGCAACATGAATCTCAGAACATAGTGGATACTAGGGATCAAACCCTAACAAAACTAACTCGATTACATGATAAATCTCATCCAACCCATCACCGTGCAGCAAGCCTATGATGGAATTACTCATGCACGGCGGTGAGCATCATGAAATTGGTGATGGAGGAAGGTTGATGATGACGATGGCGACGGATTCCCCTCTCCAGAGCCCCGGACAGACTCTAGATTAGCCCTCCCGAGAGGTTTTAGGGCTTGGCGGCAGCTCTGTATCAAAGAAAACAATGAATCATTCTCCTTTATTTTTTTCTCCCCGAAAGCAAATATATAGAGTTGGAGTTGAGGTCGGAGGAGCTCCAGGGGGCCCACGAGGTAGGGGGGCGCCCTGGGGGCAGGCGCGCCCCCCACCCTTGTGGCTAGGGTGTGCGCCCCTGGTGTTCATCTTTTGCAAGGATTTTTTATTATTTCCAAATAGACGTTCCATGAAGTTTCAGGAAATTCCGAGAACTTTTGTTTATGCACATAAATAACACCATGGCAATTCTGCTGAAAACATCGTCAGTCTGGGTTAGTTCCATTCAAATCATGCAAGTTAGAGTCCAAAACAAGGGCAAAAGTGTTTGGAAAAGTAGATATGACGGAGATGTATCAAATCCCCCAAGCTTAAACCTTTGCTTGTCCTCAAGAAATTTAGTTGACAAACTGAAAGTGATAAAGAAAAACTTTTACAAACTCTGTTTGCTCTTGTTGTTGTAAATATGTAAAGCCAGCATTCGAGTTTTCAGCAAAGATTATGAACTAAGCATATTCACAATAACGCATAGGTCTCATGTTTACTCATATCAATGGCATAATCAACTAGCGAGCAATAATAATAAATCTTGGATGACAACACTTTCTCAAAACAATAATAATATGATATAACAAGATGGTATCTCGCTAGCCCTTTCTGAGACCGTAAAACATAAATGCAGAGCACCTTTAAAGATTAAGGACTAACTAGACATTGTAATTCATGGTAAAAGAGATCCAGTCAAGTCATACTCAATGTAAACTAACCGTAATGAATGCAAATGACAACAGTGCTCTCCAACTGGTGCTTTTTAATAAGAGGATGATGACTCAACATGAAAGTAAATAGATAGGCCCTTCGCATAGGGAAGCAGGGATTTGTAGAGGTGCCAGAGCTCGGTTTTGAAATAGAGGTGAATAATATTTTGAGCGGTATACTTTCATTGTCAACATAACAACCAAGAGATGGCGATGTCTTCCACGCTACACACATTATAGGCGGTTCTCAAACAGAATGGTAAAGTTTATACTCCCCCTCCACCAACAAGCATAAATCCATGGCTTGCTCGAAACAACGAGTGCCTCCAACTAACAAGAGTCCCAGGGGGAGTTCTGTTTGCAACTATTTTGATTTAGTTTGCACAAAGCATGGGACTGGGCATCCCGGTGACCAGCCACTTTCTCGTGAGTGAGGAGCGGAGTCCAGTCCTCTTGAGAATAACCCGCCTAACATGGAAGATACAGACAGCCCTAGTTGATACATGAGCTATTCGAGCATACAAAACAGGATAATTATTTGAAGGTTTAGAGTTTGGCACATACAAATTTACTTGGAACGGCAGGTAGATACCGTATATAGGTAGGTATGGTGGACTCATATGGAATAACTTTGGGGTTTATGGAGTTGGATGCACAAGCAGTATTCCCGCTTAGTACAGGTGAAGGCTAGAAAAAGACTGGGAAGTGACCAGCTAGAGAGAGACAACAGTCAAGAACATGCATTAAAATTAATCAACACCGAATGCAAGCATGAGAAGGATATAATCCACCATGAACATAAATATCGTGAAGGCTAAGTTGATTTTGTTTCAACTACATGCGTGAACATGTGCCAAGTCAAGTCACTTAAATCATTCAGAGGAGGATACCACCCTATCATACCACATCACAACCATTTTAATAGCATGTTGGCATGCAAGGTAAACCATTATAAGCTCCTAGCTAATCAAGCATGGCACAAGAAACTATGATCTCTAGTTGTCATTGCAAACATGTTTATTCATAATAGGCCGAATCAGGAACGATGAACTAATCATATTAACAAAAACAAGAGAGGTCGAGTTCATACCAGCTTTTCTCATCTCAGTCAGTCCATCATATATCGTCATAATTGCCTTTCAATTGCATGACCGAATGATGTGGATAATAATAATAGTGCACGTGCATTGGACTAAGCTGGAATCTGCAAGCATTCAAGGAGAAGACAAGACAATATGGGTTCTTTGTCAGATCAACAATAATGCATATAAGAGCCACTTCAACAATTTAATCATGGTCTTCTCCTATCGACCCCCAAAGAAAAAGAATGAAATAAAACTATTTACACTAGAAAGCTCCCAACAAGCAAAAAGAAGAACATGAAATCTTTTCGGGTTTTCTTTTTAATTACTACTACAAGCATGGAAAGTAAACTAATTAAAAGCTACAACTAATTTTTTGTTTTGTTTTTCTTAAGGTTTATTAAACACACAAGAAGAAATCATAAAAAGGAAATAAACTAGCATGAATGATACAATGAAAAAGTATGAGCACCGACATCTAGCAATGAGTGTGTGAACATGAATGTAATGTCGGTGGGAAATACGTACTCCCCCAAGCTTAGGCTTTTGGCCTAAGTTGGTCTATGGCCACGGTTGGCCTGGCGAATATCCATAGTAATAGTTGGGGTCGTACTGCAATGCGGCGGCTATTGCCTCCTGAGCTGCAGCGTGGCGGGGAGCTGCCTCCACCCTCCTCTCATACTCATCTGCCTCCTCTCTTGTAAGAACATGTCTTCCTTTTGCCTGCTAATCAAAGAAGGCAGGAGCAGGGAGAGTAATACGGACAACATGATGTCTGTCCAAGATTAAGCGATACTGGAGAGGTGATTCATTTCTCTCGACAAACTGTGGTGAACCATAGCATTAAAGTCTAAGTAAGCAGGAGGCAATTCAATATCATCATTACGTATGGTTAATTACACCAAGGAAATCAGCTAAGAAGGTTGCATAAATTCCACCAAAGAAATCTCCATTAAATCTATTAAGATGCAACCTTCATGCAACAATGGCTCCCAAATTATAAGATTTATCTCCTAACACATAACTCCTAAGAATACTAAGGTCAGGGACACACATGTGACATGCCTTATCTTTACCATTAATGCATCTACCTATGAAGAGAGCAAAATAATGTATAGCAGGAAAGTGAATGCTCCCTATGGTAGCTTGTGTTATATCTCTAGATTCCCCCACAGTTATACTAGCAAGAAAATCTCTAAATTCAGATATGCGAGGTTCCCTGACACTACCCCATTGTGGAAGTTTGCAGGTAATGGTAAAATCCTCTAAGTCCATAGTGTAAGAATTTTCATAAAGATCGAACAGGACAGTTTGAGAATTACGTGAAGATGAAAATTCAAACCTCCTCACAAAGGAACTAGTGAGATAGTGGTACTGACGGCATTTTTCTTCCTCGAAGCTCACAAGATCAGCGTTACGCAAATATGCGTTAAATTCTTCCTTAATCCCCACTCCATGAAGTCCTTTGAAGGCCATTCATAGGGCCGCACTGGAGCGTCCCTTGGTGGCTGATCATCAGCATCACACATTGCAAGCCTGGGCTATTGTTTCTTGGAAGAGCCACCTTGGTACATTTTCCTAAACATATTTCTTCCTCTGAAAAATTTCTGAACTTTTTAGTAACTTCAAATAAAAGTGAACCAAACTCAACAATATTGATAGCAACTACTCCTAGAAGTGCCTAGAGCCTATATCATGCATCAAAACTACTTTTGACCATATAAATTTGACATGCAATCTCAAGAACAGGGTCACCTAAGCAGCAAAAATATGCAATGAATAAAGCACTAGAACAAAAACTAATTAGACCAATGGAGGAGTCACATACTAAGGAACAATGTCCCTAAGCAGTTTTGTGAGAGGAGCTTTGAGCAAGGAGATCGAAAATTGCAGCAAAATGAGTTAGAACTCGTGCTTGAGCTGGATATTCGTGTTTGTGGGAGGAAGAAGGAGTGTGTGGGTGCAGGAATAAGTGGAGGAGGGCCACCGTGGGCCCACGAGGCAGGGGGGCGCGCCCAGGGGGGTAGGGCGCGCCCTCCACGCTCGTGGCGAGGTGGATGCCCCTCCTGCTGTGTTCTCAGTGCCATATATTCTCAAATATTCCAGAAAAAATCATATTTAAATTTCAGGGCATTTGGAGAACTTTTATTTTCAGGGTATTTTTATATTGCACGGGTAATTCAGATAACAGATGGAAAATACTTATTTTTATTTTATTTAATATAAATATCAGAAAGTAGAAAGAGGGTACAGAAGGTTGTGCCTTCTAGTTTCATCCATCTCATGCTTATCAAAAGGAATCCACTAACAAGGTTGATCATGTCTTGTTAACAAACTCATTCTGAATAACATGGAACCGGAGAAATTTCAAATAACACTATGTTACCTCAACGGGGATATGCACATCCCCAATAATAAGAATATCATATTTCTTCTTGACGGTAGGAAGAGGAAATTCAAAACCTCCAAATATAATCGATGGAATTTTTCCAATAGAGTTTCTACTATGAACTTGAGGTTGTTTCCTCAGAAAGTGTACTGTATGCTCATTACCATTAACATTAAAAGTGACATCACCTTTGTTGCAATCAATAACAGCCCCTGCAGTATTCAAAAAGGGTCTTCCAAGAATAATAGACATACTATGGTCCTCGGGAATATCAAGAATAACAAAGTCCATTAAAATAGTAACGTTTGCAACTACAACAGGCACATCCACACAAATACCGACAGGTATAGCAGTTGATTTATCAGCCATTTGCAAAGATATTTCAGTAGGTGTCAACTTATTCAAATCAAGTCGGCATAACACTAACACCGGCTCCAAGATCACATAAAGCAGTTTTAACATAGTTTCTTTTAATGGAGCATGGTATATTGGGTACTCCTGGATCTCCAAGTTTCTTTGGTATTCCACCCTTAAAAGTATAATTAGCAAGCATGGTGGAAATTTCAGCTTCCGGTATCTTCCTTTTATTACTAACAATTTCTTTCATGTACTTAGCATAAGGATTCATTTTGAGCATATTAGTTAATCGCATACGCAAAAAGATAGGTCTAATCATTTCAGCAAAGCGCTCAAAATCCTAATCGTCCTTTTTCTTGGATGGTTTGGGAGGAAAAGGCATGGGTTTCTGAACCCATGGTTTTCTTTCTTTACCATGTTTCCTAGCAACAAAGTCTTTCTTATCATAACATTGATTCTTTGATTATGGGTTATCAAGATCAACAACAGGTTCAATTTCTATATCATTATCATTACTAGGTTGAGCATCATCATGAACATTATCATTAACATTATCACTAGTTTCAGGTTCATTACTAGATTGTGTTTCAGCATCAGAAATAGAAATATCATTTGGATTCTCAGGTGTTTCAGCAATAGGTTCACTAGAAGCATGCAAAGTCCTATCATTTTTCTTTTTCTTCCTTTTAGAAGGACTAGGTGCATCTATATTATTTCTTTGAGAATCTTGCTCAATTTTCTAAGGGTGGCCTTCAAGATACAGAGGTTCCTGAGTCATTCTACCAGTTCTAGTAGCCACTCTAACAGCAAAATCATTATTCTTATTATTCAGTTCATTGAGAAAATCATTTTGAGCTTTAAGTACTTTTTCTACTTGAGTGGTAACCATAGAAGCATGTTTACTAATAAGTTTAAGTTCACCTTTGACATTAGCCATATAATCACCCAAGTGTTCAAGCATATTTGAATTGTATTTCAATTGTCTACTAAAATAAGCATTAAAGTCTTCTTGCTTAACCATATATTTATCAAGCTCATCTAAGCATGGGCTAGCAAACTTAGTAAATGGGATTCTGCTTTATCATACCTATAGAGAGAATTTACCTTTACTAGCTCTGTCGGGTTACCAAGACCATGTATTTCTTCAATAGGTGATGGATTAAGATCATATGTTTCTTCAACAGGCGGTAAATTAAGACTGTGTATTTCTTCAATAGGAGGTAAATTCTTAACATCTTCAGCTTTAATACCTTTTTCTTTCTTAGATTTCTTTGCCTCTTGCATATCTTTAGGACTGAGAAATAGAACACCTCTTTTCTTTGGAGTTGGTTTAGGAATAGGCTCAGGAGTTGGCTCAGGAAGTGTCCAATTATTTTCATTTGTCAACATATTATTCAATAGAATTTGAGCTTCATCCGGTGTTCTTTCCCTGAAAACAGAACCAGCACAACTATCCAGGTAATCTCTGGAAGCATCAGTTAGTCTATTATAAAAGATATCAAGTATTTCATTTTTCTTAAGAGGATGATCAGGCAAAGCATTAAGTAACTTGAGAAGCCTCCCCCAAGCTTGTAGGAGACTCTCTTCTTCAATTTGCACAAAGTTGTATATATCCCTTAGAGAAGCTTGTTTCTTATGAGCAAGGAAATATTTTGCAGAGAAGTAATAAATCATATCCTGGGGACTACGCACACAACCAGGATCAAGAGAATTAAGCCATATCTTAGCATCACCCTTTAATGAGAACGGAAATATTTTAAGGATATAAAATTAACGAGTTCTCTCATCACTAGTGAATAGGGTGGCTATATCATTTAATTTAGTAAGATGTGCCACAACAGTTTCAGATTCATAGCCATGAAAAGGATCAGATTCAACCAAAGTAATTATATCAGGATCAACAGACAATTCATGATCCTTATCGGTAACACAGATAGGTGAAGTAGCAAAAGCAGGGTCAGGTTTCATTCTAGCATTAGGAGATTGCTGCTTCCATTTAGATAATAACCTCTTGAGCTCGTATCTATCTTTGCAAGATAAAATAGCTAAAGCAACTTCTTTTTCAAAAACATAACCCTCAGGAATAACAGGCGATTCATATTTATTAGGGGAAGAGTCTTCATCATCACTTTCATCAATATTATCAGATTCAATATTTTCACTCTCTCTAACCCTAGCAAGTTGTTCATCAAGAAATTCACCAAGTGGCATAGTAGTATCAAGCATAGAAGTAGTTTCATCATAAGTATCATGCATAGCAGAAGTGGCATCATCAATAACATGCAACATATCAGAACGAATAGTAGAAGCAGATTTAGGTGTCGCAACCTTACTCAAAATAGAAGGTGAATCAAGTGCAGAGCTAGATGGCAGTTCCTTACCTCCCCTTGTGGTTGAGGGATAAATCTTGGTTTTTGGATCTCTCAAGTTCTTCATAATGATAAGTAGATATAAATCCCAAGTGACTCAAAGAATAGAGCTATGCTCCCCGGTAAAGGCGCTAGTAAATAGTCTTGATAACCCACAAGTATGGGGGGTCGCAACAGTTTTCGAGGGTAGAGTATTCAACACAAATTTATCGATTTGACACAAGGGGAGCCAAAGAATATTCTCAAGTATTAGCAGCTGAGTTGTCAATTCAACCAAACCTGGAAACTTAATATCTCCAGCAAAGTGTTTAGTAGCAAAGTAATATGATAGTAGTGGTAGCGGTAGCAAAAGGTAATGATAGCAAAAGTAATGTTTTTGGTATTTTGTAGTGATTGTAACAGTAGCAATGGAAAAAGTAAATAAGCGAATAACAATATATGGAAAGCTTGTAGGCAATGGATCGGTGATAGAGAATTATGCCGGATGCGGTTCATCATGTAATAGTCATAACCTAGGGTGACACAGAACTAGCTCCAATTCATCAATGTAATGTAGGCATGTATTCTGAATATAGTCATACATGATTATGGAAAAGAACTTGCATGACATCTTTTGTCCTACCCTCCCGTGGCAGCGGGGTCCTAATGGAAACTAAGGGATATTAAGGCCACCTTTTAATAGAGTACCAGACCAAAGCATTAACACATAGTGAATACATGAACTCCTCAAACTATGGTCATCACTGGTAAGTATCTCGATTATTGTCACTTCAGGGTTAACGGATCATAACACATAATAGGTAACAATAGACTTGCAAGATAGGATCAAGAACTCTCATATATTGATGGAAACATAATAGGTTCAGATCTAAAATCATGGCACTTGGGCCCTAGTGACAAGCATTAAGCATAGCAAAGTCATAGCAACATCACTCTCAGAACATAGTGGATACTAGGGATCAAACCCTAACAAAACTAACTCGATTACATGATAAATATCATCCAACCCATCACCGTCCAGCAAGCCTATGATAGAATTACTCACGCAGGGCGGTGAGCATCATGTAATTGGTGATGGAGGAAGGTTGATGATGACGATGGCGACAGATTCCCCTCTCCGGAGCCCCGAACAGACTCCAGATCAGTCCTCCCGAGAGGTTTTAGTTCTTGGCGGCAGCTCCGTATCGTAAAACGCGATGAATCCTTGTCCTTTATTTTTTCTCCCCGAAAGAAAATATATAGAATTGGAGATGAGGTCGGAGGAGCTCCAGGGGGCCCACGAGGTAGGGGGCGCGCCCTGGGGGGGGGGGGGCAGGCGCGGCCCCCACCATCGTGGCTAGGGTGTGGGTCCCCTGGTCTTCATCTTTTGCAAGGATTTTTTATTATTTCCAAATAGACGTTCCATGAAGTTTTAGGTCATTCCGAGAACTATTGTTTCTGCACATAAATAACACCATGGCAATTCTGCTGAAAACAGCGTCAGTCAGGGTTAGTTCCATTCAAATCATGCAAGTTAGGGTCCAAAACAAGGGCAAAAGTGTTTGGAAAAGTAGATACGATGGAGATGTATCAGTGCGCAAGTTACGTTGCCGACAATACTCAATGGCTAGTGTCGATGGGTAAGCTACGCAAAAAGATAAGGCTATGGTGGTCATCAATGTAATGGCAAGGGGTGGACAAAGATGTCATCGAAGTTACCATCCTTGCTTACGGTTGAGGGTGACACGAACCCAACATGAAGTTACCGTGAAGGTCATTGTTGATGACGCGTCCGGGGCAAAGATGAGCGGAGGTGATGTTGATGTCGAACCGTTCCTAGTTAGCCGAAACACCCTAGAAAACGATGAACCACAACTCAAATTCTCAAAACCAAAAGCAGCAAAATGTGTCAGTGTTGGTAGTGGTCAAGTGGTGGATGTATCGAGAGGGTTGGCGGAATTTAGGTGGTGGTGTTCGAGGGGGGTATGCGGAGGCGTAGGCAGTGGTGTAATAAAATTGCAGGAAATGCAGTTTCGTCAGGGGAAGCCGGATGATCCGGGCAGATCCGGATGATCCGGGCGGGTCAAATCGCTTGGGGAAAGGCTCGGGATGAAGGTGGAAAAGGGGGCAAATTCAAAGATTTAGTGGATTTTTGGGTGGATTGCGAGGTGGAGACGGTGCGTGAAGGTAAGATCCACTTGTAACACAACAAATTCACGGATCAAAACCAACAAAACATCATCAAAACTCACAAATCACAAGAAATATTTTGGGGGCTATTTTTGTGGGGATTTTTGAATTAGGGATAAAATCAACAAAAACTAGGCTATCAACACAACGGGGAGGCTCCGAAATCGTGATCAACGTGGTTCTAGATACCAAGATGATGTACGGTAGAACCCTAGTTGGCCGATCTTTCACAAAAGAAGTGGATCCCGTGAAGAACACGAAGAACATGAGGGGAAAACAAGGGGAAACACAAGGGAAACACGAGAGAATCACTAAACCAACACGAAATAGTCACAGAAGTTTCTAGATCCTCGAGTACATAAGAGATCACACGATCCACGGACAACTAAGGACGATACAAAGGTAGCTGGTCCTCTCCATGAGGAGGTCTTGAATCAACAAGGGGATCTTCCCTTAGAGGGGTCTTGAATCCAAAGGGATCTTCTCCGAAGAGGGGCCGCGGTCTCTCTCGTGGAGTAGATCCGATGTGGATGAGCAATGCTCTATCTCTAAATATGAGCTAAACCAATGCTAACCCTAGAAAAGTAGTGGAGGAGTCCTTTATATAGGCAAAGGGGCGAAGTGGTACATGGGCCTCGGCCCAACATCATGCACGCAGGCACTGTCTGGATGATCCGGATGTTGGTCCGGATGATCCGCGCTTCGGGGGTCCGGATGATCCGGGTTGGCGTCCGGATCGTCCAGCTGTGTTGAGAGGGCTGCGGGAGGTCCGGATGTCCGGGTCTTGGTCCGGATGTCCGGGTATGCCCGGATGATCCGGGACGGGGTCCGGATGATCCGGCTTCAGGGCAGCCTTGTTTGCTCTCGGGTCTCCAATTGTCCGGATCATCCGGGCGGGGGTCCGGATCATCCGGGTTGTGTCCGGATCGTCCGGGACCTCGTCCGGATCATCCGGCCAGCCTGGGACTTGGCTGATGTCTTCTCCATCTTCACGCATGTATTCCGCTCCCAATCCTTCTTGTTCGTTAGCTTCTCCATAGCTAGCTCCTTGGTACCTGAGTATGCACAATGTCTCTGTTTGAGGTAGCAGCCATGTGTCATGTGCATTGAAGTGGAATTGTGAGAGGAGTGATGTCACCTCGGTTTCAAGAGCTCTTGCACGTGCTCGTGTCATGGGTCCACTAGACACTTGGTTGAGACGATGATAGGTCCATGGGGATGATCTTCGGATGCTCCACATCATCGATGATGCGGAGCATCCTACGGACATCACCATGTCAAGAGTACATTTTGCAAGTGACACATGCGACATCTACTTCACATACACAAAGGTGAATCATCTCCTTTACACGTGTTCACTTGACCCTCTCAAGGATGGTATACTACTTGACACTCCTCCCGTGTGCATGCATATGTATTGTCGGAGCTTCACGGATGTCGAGGAGGAGTGCAAGTGCCAAGGAACAACTACACCGTCCGCGAGGGAGGCATGGAAGAGAATATGGAAGAAAGGAGAAGAAGAGGATGGAGCGGCTGTAGGAGCCAGGACGGACATCCGGACCGCCGACTGGATCATTCGGGCTCAGCCGGATCATCTGGGTAATTGCGTCCGAAGACACCTGAAGCTTCCAGAATCTCCACGGCAAAGCCGGATCATCTGGACGAGGTCCCGGATCATCCGGACCCCCATCCTGATCATCTGGCCTTGCCTGCGTGCATGCCTCCGGGCCGAGTCCCATGTACCTGTTTCGCCCCCTCACTTACCCCTTCCCCCACTAGACTATAAATAGGCCTCCTCCACCTCCTTTCTAGGGTCAGCAAAGTAGTAGATCATTAGAGATAGAGCTTTGCTCATCCATTGTGGATCTACTCCACGAGAGAGACCGCGGCCCCTCTTCGGAGAAGATCCACCTTGGAGTCAAGACCCCTCATGGGAAGATCCCCTCGTGGATTCAAGACAATGATGAGGACATCAATACCATTGTTACACCCATAGCCCCTGCTGCTGTACATACTGGACCAATTACTAGAGCTCGCACACACCAATTAAATTACCAGGTACTTTCATATCTTGGTAACGATTCTAATGTTCATGAGAATATGATGTTGCCTAAATTGGATACATTTGTTTTGCTGACAAATGAAGGTCCTAGCTTGGACAAGAAATATGAACCTTGGAGCAAGTTCAAGCATGGAGATGATGGTGTGCGCAAGGGGAACAAGAACGGAGTTACAAGTGATGATTCCAGGACTTTGAAGCCACCATAATGAGTGCATGAAGCCTTGGACGAAAAGTACAACATGCCACTTCATAAATTTCGTCCAGAGGATATCCTAGGTGCTGCGTCACCTAATTTTTGGCCAGGCCCATGTAATTTCGAAATACTTGATTATAGGCTGTTTTTTAAGAGCCTGTATGTGTGGGGAAACAAGAGTTCGGGTTGGTTTCGGACCCCTCCTCCATGGGCCACGAAATTCCCCCCTCTCTCCTCCATATATACAGCCCTTAGGGCATCGTTTAGACCTTGGGTTTTGTTTAGATTAAAAGTTCGCCATAGCTGCAACTTCGCGTACTTTGTTTGTGTCCAACGACCAGACCAAGACGTCACAGAACCCCACCTTCATTAATAAAGCTTTCCTCTTTAATTCGCAATATCCAGATTGCAATCTCAGTTTCTTGCTTGTTTTTCGTTTTCTTGTAGGAAATAGACCCTCGTGGTCAGGTTGATCATGCTCCGGCATGGTCAATAACCCTCGGAAGTTGGTTTAGCGATTGCTAAGGCGTGACGTCTTCGCACGTTCATAGTCGGATCGTCAAAGTAGACTCCCACAGAAAATGATATCTATCTCATCGAAACATCGAGACACCTTCGCCTCTATCAAGTGGTATCAGATTTCCAGGTTGCTCGGTGAGATTTTACAGTTTTTTCATAGTTTAGATCGAGTCTGTTTTTCATACCTATAGTCCACGAAAAAGCCAAAAAAATTTAGGGTTAGTTCATTCTATCCGAACCAATCTGAGCCTTTGCATAATCTTTTCTTTATTTGCTTTGTGGAATTTGCGGTTGCATCATCGTGTCAAGTTGCTAGTCTTAGCGTCTAGTTCTTTAGAGTTTCAAGTTCTGTTCACAGGTAGTCATGGCGCCGCTGCCATATATCACCACCGCATAATCATCATCGCTGCTGCCATATACCAGCACCACTCGAAACTCCATCGTCGCTGCCATATACCACCACCACATATTCACCACCAATCCTAGTCCATATATGCCACCACATATCCGCCGCCATCAAGCCAATTTGAGTCGACCTACAACATATATCCGCCACTAGTCCGAGTTCCACCAGATTCATCTCCGCCACCAGTCCGAGTTCCACCAGATTCCTCTCCGCCACCAGTCCTAGTCCGAGTCCAGTATTTTGTTACTCTGTTTTGGATTTCCAGATCACGCCATACTCCGAGTCGTGACAGAGTAGGACTCCCAAACTTTCGTGCTACCCGCAGTAGAAAAAAAAATCCAGTTTAAAAAAAACTAATTCTGGAAAATTCTGGCTAGGCAGTTTCTAGACCATTTGTAGACTTTTTCGAAAAAAATTTGTTGCGGAGCAAAAAAAAAGAGGAAAAAAGTGCAAAAAAAGAAAAGAAATTCAGAGTGCGCTCCTCCCTTGTTTACGTGCAGCGCCGTGATTATGTTAGTATTCTAGGCTCGCGTCTCTAGCACGGTCTAGCCTAGGACCAGCACAGTACCGTCGTTGAGCGTTTATTCACCTTTGCATCTATGAATTGATTATTGCTGACCCTTTTTGCTACCATATTATAAGCCTTCCCAGCTCCACATACATCTACGTCGTGCGTTTGACTCTCCCTGTTAATCGCTCTATCCAAGATTTGAGAGTTTTGACTACGACGGTTGCCGATCACCGCCTGCTGCTGGTAAGAACTGGTAAGAATTTGAGATTTGCTTGACGGATTTGTGACACCCACCACCACCTCTTGTTAGTAGTCTGTAGGATCATATTCTTGTGTGTTTCTAATACTACTAACTATGGCAGGATCACAAGTCGACGAGACTGACTGGCAGAACATGACAAATAATATGGTAGCAAACAAGATGGTAAACCCACCACCACCTCTTGTTAATCGCACTACTCCAACTTCCTGATTTTAATAAGACTTTTGAGCTTGAATGTGATGCTGGTGGAATTGGATTAGGAGGTGTGTGACTACAAGATAGCAAACATGTTGCATACTTTTCTGAAAAATTGAGTGGGCCTAGTCTAAACTATTCTACTTATGATAAAGAATTATATGCTGATTTCGTGTTGAGTGGGCCTAGTCTGAACTATTGTACTTATGAGACCATCAAACATCAATATGTGCATGATGATGATTTTCAAGATGTAATGCAGAATTGTAAAGAAGGAAGAACATGGAACAAGTTCGTCGTTAATGATGGATTTGTGTTCCGTGCTAACAAGCTATGCATTCCAGCTAGAAGGACTAATGGGCCACTTTCGCGTGAACAAGACGGAGGACGTAATTTCTACACATTTCTTTTGGCCAAAGATGAGAAGGGATGTTGAGCGTTTTGTTGCTCGCTGCACTACATGTCAAAAAGCTAAGTCACGACTCAATCCCATGGTTTATATATGCCTTTGCCTATACCTAGTGTTCCTTGGGAGGATATACTATGGACTTTGTTTTAGGTTTACCTCGAACAAAGAAGGGGAGGGATAGCATATTTGTTGTCATGGATAGGTTCTCCGAAATGGCACACTTTATACCATCTCATAAAAGCAATGATGTTGTTAATGTTGCTGATTTGTTCTTTCGTGAAATTATTCGCTTGCATGGTGTGTCAAATACTATTGTTTCAGATCGTCATACTAAATTTCTTAGCCAGTTTTGGAGATGTTTATGGGCTAAGTTGGGGACTAAACTGCTTTTTAGTACTACTTGTCACCCCAAACTGATGGACAAACTGAAGTAGTCAATATAACATTGTCTACGATGCTTAGGGCTGTTTTGAAGAATAATAATAAAATGTGGTAAGAATGCTTGCCTCATATTGAATTTGCTTATAATCATTCATTGCATTCTACTACTGAGATGTGCCCTTTTGAAATTGTGTATGGTTTCCAACCTCGTGCACCTATTTATTTGTTGCCTCTTTCATCTTCGGAGAAGGTTAATTTTGATTCTAAAGAACGTGCTGACTTGATTTTAAAAATGCATGAGTTAACTAAGGAAAACATTGAGCGTATGAATGCTAAATATAAACTTGATGGAGATAAGGGTAGAAAACATGTTGTGTTTGCATGTGGAGATCTTGTTTGGTTACATTTGCGTAAGGATAGATTTCCTAATTTGCGCAAATCAAAGCTAATGCCACGTGCTGATGGTCCTTTTAAGGTGTTAGTGAAAATAAATGATAATGCATATAAACTTGAGCTGCCTGCAGATTTTGGTGTTAGTCCCACTTTTAACATTGCAGATTTGAAGCCTTATTTGGGTGAGGAAGATGAGCTTCCGCTGGGGCGACTTCATTTCAAGAAGGGGAGGATGATGAGAAAATCAATACCATTGTTACACCCACAGCCCCTGGTGCTATACATACTAGACCAATTACTAGAGCTCGCGCACGCTAGTTAAATTACCAGGTACTTCCGTTTCTTGGTAACGATTCTAATATTCATGAGAATATGATGCTGCCTAAATTGGATACATTTTTTTGCTTACAAATGAAGGGCCTAGCTTGGACAAGAAAGATGAACCTTGGTGCAAGTTCAAGCATGGAGATGATGGCGTGCGCAAGAGTTACAAGTGACGATTCCAGGACTTTGAAGCCACCATAATGACTGCATGAAGCCTTGGACAAAATATATAAGATGCCACTTCATAAATTTCGTCCAAAGGCTATCCTAGGTGCTGCGTCACCTTATTTTTGGGCCAGGCCCATGTAATTTCGAAATACTTGATTATAGGCTGTTTTTAGAGTCCGTATGTGTGGGGAAACAAGAGTTAGGGTTCGTTTCGGACCCCTCCTCCAAGGGCCACGAAATCCCCCCCTCTTCCTCTCTATATACAACCCTTAGGGCGTCGTTTAGATTAAAAGTTCACCATAGCTGCAACTTCGCGTACTTCGTTTGTGTCCAACGACCAGACCAAGGCATCACAGAACCCCAACTTCATTAATAAAGCTTTCCTCTTTAATTCGCAATATACAGATTGCAATCTCAGTTTCTTGCTTGTTCTTCGTTTGCTTGCAGGAAATAGACCCTCGTGGTCAGGTTGATCATGCTCCGGCGTGGTCAATAACCCTCGGAAGTTGGTTTAGCGATAGCTAAGGCGCGACGTCTTTGCACATTCGTAGTCCGATCGTCAAAGTCAACTCCGACAAAAAATGATATCTATCGCATCGAAACTGTCGGCGTTTTGGGAACGGGGGTCCCCAGACTTGCCTGCCTGCGGCCTGTGGCGTGGCTCAAAGGGGGGCCCAGCGCGGCCCATGTTCACCAACACAAACCCAAGACCCTCACGAGGGGCCAAGCCTCGCGGGGCGGATGACACGGAGCTTCCTCAGGCACGGCCTCGTCAGGCTGGCTCACGAGGAGGCGGAGAGATCAAGGTGGGGTACCTCACGAGGTGCCCGTGATGCAAGCCATGACGACCGAGGGCGCCAGGCGGGTGCCAGCCCGCGCAGTGTCCTCCTTTCCTCTTTGGTGCAAAGGGGGCAAGCGCAGCCGCGGAGTACCGAGGCATCAGGCAAAGGTTGCCATTTCGGTGCAATGGGACCAAGACCAGGAGGACTACGAGACGGAGGTCACCGTGGAGCCCAAGACGGCGTCATCACCAGAGCTTTGCGCAGGCAAAGACTACTTTTGTCAGGATAGCTGATACTAGCTGTCCCCCTTTAAATTAGCCCGCCATTGTTGGCTCCCTTCCCGCTCGATATTTGGGAAGAGGACCAGGGCCTCTATAAATAGGATTAGCCACCCGCAAAAGACACACGGACAGAGGGCTGAGGGGTTCGGAGAAGGAGGCTCTTGAGAGAGGGGTTTAGATCAGATAGAGAGAGAGAGAAGGGTGACTGAGCTCCTCCCAGCAGTTCATCGCCCCAGCCAAGAACAGACCCTCGCGAGGCTGTTCTTCCTTGTATTGTTCATCATCATCAGCCCAAGAGGCAATCCACCACACCACACACTGGAGTAGGGTATTACACCACAACGGTGGCCCGAACCAGTATAAACCCTGTGTCTCTTGTGTTGTTCTTTCCTTAGTTTAGATCCTAGCAAGGCGGAGGGGTACAGGTAGGTTGGAGACGAAAGCTCCGCGTGCACCCCAGTGTTCGAACCTCAAGGGTCTGCCGGAACCAGAAATCCGACATTTGGCACGCCAGGTAGGGGTGCGCCGGGATTCGTGTTCCGCCACCCCGTTCTCCTCTGACCATCACGCCCATGTCTGACGCTCGTCGGGCCCGCGCCGAGCGCCAGGCCGCACTCGCTTCCTGCGCCACCCAGACGGCCCCTGTCGGCGGGCGTCCTCGCTGTTCCCCGTCACCTGCCGTCAACGCCGCCACCGGCCCGGCGGGGGACGACCAGCAAGCATCGTCCCGGCATCTGTCCGTGCGGCAAGACGGCCGCACCGCAACTCCCACGCTCACCCCAGCTGGTTCTTCGTCCCGCGCGCTCCGCGCGCCCATGGAGCCCCGCAACGTCGTCGCGGCCCTCTTGGGCGGCTCGCAGGCGCCGCCTACAAGTCACCGCGTCAAGCCGTTCATCCGCCGGGTCAGCGCCGCTTCCACGCGGCAGGGGGCTCCCCTGGATCGGGCGGCCCCCGAGACCGGCCTGACCTTCAGCTAAGAGGACCACCCCTCCAACTCGGCCTGCTCGGGTGTGCTCCCCATGTTGTGCACCCCCACCATCTGCCAAGTGGCTGTCACCAGGACCCTCATTGATGGCGGCATGGGCCTCAGCGTGCTCTCGGTCGAGGCCTTCAACCTCCTCTGCATACCCCTGGAACGGCTGCAACCCAGCCGGCCCTTCTCAGGCGTTGGGGGCGAGTCGTCCAGCTCCTTGGGATAGATCCGGCTCCCGGTAACCTTCGGCACCTACGACAACTTCCGCACGGAGCTGGTCGACTTCGACATCGCCCCCATCGGCCTCCCCTACAACGCCATCCTCGGCTACCCAGCGCTGGCCCAGTTCATGGCCGCGACGCACTCGGCGTACAACCTCATGAAAATGCCCGGGAGCAGCGGTGTCCTCACTGTGCACGGGGACACCGGGGACGCGCTGCGGGTGCTCAAGCTCGCCTTCAAGACGGCGGCGTCGGCACAACCCGCCGACTTGGAGACCCCCGGGCCCAAGGGGGCTGCACCCGCCAAGAACAAACAGTTGTTCACGCAAGACAAGGCAGAAACCAAGCAGATACCCGTCGATGAGGACGGGTCCACCAACGCCACTTTCACCATAGGCGCCCACCTCGAACCCGAGCAAGAGAAGGCCCTGGTCGGGTTCCTGCGCGCAAACAAGAAGGTATTCGCTTGGGAGCCTGACCAGTTGGCAAGGATCCCTAGGGGTGTAATCGAGCATCACCTCAACGTGTGACCCAACGTGCGCCCTGTGAAGCAGAAGGCCAGGCGGCAGTCCACAGAAAAGCAGGCCTTCATCGTCCAAGAGACCCGCAAATTAGAAGCCACTGGGGTCATTCGCGAGGTTCGATACCCGAATTGGTTGGCCAACCCTGTCATTGTGCCAAAGAATGGAGGGAAGGAGCGCATGTGTGTCGACTTCACCAACCTCAACAACGCATGCCCGCAAGATCCGTTCCCGCTCCCCCGCATCGACCAGATCGTCGATTCCACTTCGGAATGCGACCTGTTATGCTTCTTGGATGCATTCTCTGGGTATCACCAGATCAAGATGGCGGTAGAAGACGTCGAGAAGACAGCCTTCCTAACCCCGTGTGGAGTGTACTGCTACACATGCATGCCATTTGGGCCGCGTAACGCAGGGGCGACCTTCCAGCGGCTGATGCACATCACCTTGGGCCCGCAGCTCGGGAAGAATGTTGAGGCTTATGTCGATGACATTGTGGTAAAGTCTCGGGAGGCCAGGACCTTGATACAAGACTTGGAGGAAACCTTCACTAACCTCAACGCAGTGAACCTACGGCTCAACCCACAGAAGTGTGTGTTCGGAGCCCCCTCGGGCAAGCTCTTGGGTTTCCTCGTGAACCACTGAGGCATCGAGGCTAACCCGGAGAAGGTCAACATGGTGGAAGACATGAGCCCACCAAAGACCCTCAGAGAAATGCAGAAGCTCACGGGGCGCGTGACCGCGCTAGGGTGCTTCATCTCCAAGTTGGGGGAACAAGCACTGCCTTTCTTCCAGCTAATGAAGAAAAAGGGGCCCTTCGAGTGGACTGAAGAGGCCGACAAGGCGTTCCAGGATCTCAAGAGATACCTGACTAGCCCACCGGTCATGGTGGCTCCGCGCCCTCAAGAGCCCCTGGTGCTTTACCTCGCCGCCACTCCCTACTCCGCCAGCGGAGCCTTGGTGGCAGTCAGAGAGGAGCGCCGAATCAAAACCGCCGCAGCAGCCCGGGACAAGGCAAAACAGGGACAAGGAAGGCCCACAGAAACTGCCACTGCGGCTGAGGAGGATCAGCCGCCGTAGAGGGGCGCACCGGAGGCGGAAGGGGCCCCTCTCCCAGATGGCCAGTCTCAGGGGGCCTCGTTGCCTCAAGAGGCGCCATGGTCTCCGAAGGGAGCCACCAGAACTGACGCGATCCACCTCGTTGAGCACCCAGTGTACTTCGTCAGCACGGTGTTGCGGGATGCAAGGGCACGGTACCCCATGCCTCAGAAACTCCTCCTCACGCTACTGGTGGCCTCGCGCAAGCTGCGGCACTATTTTCAGGGTCACCCCATCAAGGTCGTCTCGTCATACCACGTGGAGAGAGTGCTCAGGAGCCCTAATTCAGCTGGAAGGGTCGCTGAGTGGAACATAGAACTGCAAGCATTTTAGCTCGAATTCAGCACGACCAGAGTCATCAAGGGAGCAGCGTTGGCGGATTTTGTGGCAGAATGGACGGAGGCGCCAGGCCTCAAGGCCGACGAGGATCGGTCCCTGTCGCCGGGAAGTGAGGCACCAGAAGGCTGGGTCATGTACTTTGATGGGGCGTTCTCCAGGCATGGCGCTGGGGCGGTGCTTATATCGCCCACTCTGGACAAGCTCTACTACGTCGTGCAGCTCTGCTTCCAGCAAGTTGAAAAGGTCTCCAACAACATAGCGGAGTATGAAGGTTTAATAGCGGGCTTGAAGGCCGCGGCTGCCCTGGGGGTGAAACGCCTCACCATCAAGGGCGACTCGCAGCTCCTTGTCAATTTCTCCAACAAGGTGTATGAGCCGAAGGATGAGCACATGGAAGCCTACCTAGCGGAGGTCCGCAGGATGGAGAAGCAGTTCTAGGGATTGGAGTTGCACCATGTGCCCCGTGGCACCAACCAGGAGGTCGACGACATCGCCAAATGGGCGTCCAGGCGGTTACCTCAGGAGCCTGGCATTTTCGAGGAGCGGCTCTTCAAGCCCTCAGCCCTGCCGTCATTATCGAACACAGCTCAGCCCCGGGAGGAGCTCCCCCAGCCACCTGCCTCAGGGGCTCCGGCCTGTGGCCCGGCCTCAGGAGCACGCCTGCTCCTGACGATGGAACCTCAGGAGGGATGTTGGATCACGGAGCTCCGGAGTTACCTAACGCAAGGGGCCCTGCCGGAGAAGGAGGAGGAAGCTGAGCGAGTGGCACACCAGGCCACGGCATACTGCATCAAGGATGGAGAGCTCTACTGGAAGCAGCCAAACGATGTATCCCTGCGCTGCATCTCCAGGGAGCAAGGGAAGGAACTGCTGGAAGATATACACGGCGGAGACTATGGACATCATCACGGACCCTCGTCGGCAAGGCGTTCCACATTGGGTTTTATTGGCCCACCGCGCTCAGTGATGCCGTCGAACTAGTGAAAGCTTGTGAGGCCTGCCAGTTCCATGCCAAGCAGATCCATCAGCCAGTAGGAGGCTTGCAGACTATACCCCTTTCATGGCCATTCGCAGTCTGGGGGCTGGACATCTTGGGTCCATTTCCTCGGGCGCCCGGGGGCTGCCGCTACCTCTACGTCGCCGTGGACAAGTTCACCAAGTGGGCTGAAGTAGAGGCTGTCTGCACCATTCCCGCGGGTTCCGCGGTCAAGTTCATCATGGGCATCATGAGCCGGTTCGGGGTGCCGAATCCCATCATCACGGACAACGGTTCGCAGTTCACCAGTAACCTCTTCAAAACATATTGTGCTAACCTTGGAACGCAGAAATGCTACGCTTCGGTGGCGCACCCCCGAAGCAACGGCCAGGCCGAGCGAGCCAACGCGGAGGTCCTGAGGGGCCTCAAGACCAGGACGTTGAAGAAGAAGCTGGAGGCCTGCGGCAGAGATTGGTACGACGAGCTTCAGTCTGTGTTGTGGTCCATCCTCACAACCGCGACCAAGCCGACTAGAGAGACCCCGTTCTTCCTGGTCTACGGAGCTGAAGTGGTCCTCCCTCACAAGGTCAGATGTCGCTCCGCGCGGGTCCTGGCATTCGACGAGGCGCAGTAGGATGCCATGCGGGGGATGGACCTCGTGCTGGGGGAGGAACGTCGCCGAGAAGCCGTGCTACGAGCAGAGAGGTACCAACAAGCACTGCGGCGATATCACTGCCGCAACATCCGTCCCAGAACTCTCCAGGTAGGAGACCTCGTGCTCAGTCGGGTTCTCTCCAGGGAAGGGCTGCACAAGCTCTCTCCCATGTGGGAGGGCCCGTTCAAAGTTGTTCATGTTTCCAGGCTCGGCTCCGCGCGCTTGGAGACTCAGGAGGGGGTGCCAGTCCAGAACGCATGGAACATCCAGCACCTCCGGAGGTTCTACCCCTAAAAAGGCCCAGAGCCTATGAAGAAGGCGAATGCCTGTGAAGCTATCGTGTTTTGGAAAAGGCCCGGAGCCTGTGAAGAAGGCGAATGCCTGTGAAGCTATCGCGTTTTGGAAAAGGCCCGGAGCCTGTGAAGAAGGCGAATGCCTGTGAAGCTATCGCGTTTTGGAAAAGGCCCGGAGCCTGTGAAGAAGGCGAATGCCTGTGAAGCTATCGCGTTTTGGAAAAGGCCCGGAGCCTGTGAAGAAGGCCAACGCCTATGAAGCTCGCCGCCCGTGACACTCTCATGTAATAATGAGTTGGGGCTGTACACGCCCCGGAGTCTCAGGAGCGCCGGCATTAGGTCCTGGGGCTCCCTCCCACGCCCGGTGGCAGCACTTAGCTCCGCGCTGGTGAGAAGACGTCGAAGACTAGATTAGGTGCCGGACGCGGCTTTTCATTTGCTTTCCACAGTTGGCTTGTTCCTTCTCATTCGAAGTTTTATTGAAGTTGTTGCCATCTTTGGCTTGTGGTTCTTCGACTTTTCGCTCTCCTACCTCGATTTCTCTTATGCAAGGCCTCGCGAGGGGGGCAGTCGAGCACCCTCGCGAGTGTTCCTCTCCAAGTCATTCAAAGGGTTCGCCACCTGGGCCCATCACAGGAGCACCCCTCCAGTCCGTGCCCCACGGGCACCGCGACACAAACAAAGGGCCTGGGTCGGTCGCCCCCCACGGCCGGGGCCGGGAATTATCCACGCGCGGGCACGTAGCCGGAAGGTACAATAACGAAAGCAAAATGATGATTAACAGCAATAACCCAAACACGCCCCCGCGGGGCTCCATGCTACCATCTTTGTTATGCAGGAAAAAGGAAAAGAAAGGACAAATCTGGTGCAGCTCGCCTCACACCGGCCCGCAGGGAAGGCCCGAGCTGCCTCCGGAGCTCAGGCGGACTCCCTCTCGCGCTTCACCAGGGCGCGACGGCGGGCGGACACGTTACCACCTCCCAAGCAGATACGACGGCGTGGGGGCTGACCGCGGCCACCGCTAGAAGAGTCGCCGCCTGAAGAAGAACCGGAGAAGCTTGAGGAACCCTGAGCGCCGCCAGCCGCGTGAGCGCTACACTCTCCATCATCGCCGGAGCTGGGTTCCCAGCCGCGGTCGTCACCCTCGGGGAAACACCCTGTGCGGCGGCCGTCTTCCCCAAACACCCTCACATAGAGGGTGGCATCGCCGTCGAACTTGAAGTGTATGGTGCATCGACGGCTCAGGCCACGCGCGCGGGCAAACGTCTGCCAACCGCAGGCCAGAGACAGGCTCCCGGCCGCGGAGACCTCCAGTGAGACCCATGAGGCCCAACTGCAGCAGCTGTCGGCCTGGAGCCAGAGGCCGCCGGGGCGCCGGCCGGGAGCTCGCCAAGGAGGAAGCGAGGAAGTGGAAGCCGGGTGCTAGTCGGCTCCGCCGACCACATGACGAACTCCGGCAGCACTTCAGGAGCGCGAAAGCACGGCCTAGGGGGACGCGCTGCCGGAGCGCGCCCCCCGGCCACAGGAATCCGCTCGTCGCTGTGCTGAAGATCGCCTCCACAGCAGGGGGAGCCACCGTGGTGGCCACAGGATGTTTGCAAGGGCGCCCTCGGCCGCGCTTGGGCGGGGGAGAGGCGGGCTCAACCTGGCGATCCTTCCCCTTCTTTGCGGCTGAGAACGTCCTCGACGGGGCCATGAAGAAAAAGGAGAAGCAAGGGGGGATGAACTGGAAGGGCGCGCCGGTCCATATCTATAGCTGGCGATGGCCAACCAAGGCGGGGTACCTCACGAGGTGCCCGTGATGCAAGCCATGACGACTGAGGGCGCCAGGCGGGTGCCAGCCCGCGCAGTGTCCTCCTTTCCTCTTTGGTGCAAAGGGGGCAAGCACAGCCGCGGAGTACCGAGGCATCAGGCAAAGGTTGCCATTTCGGTGCAACAAGACCAAGACCAGGAGGACTACGAGACGGAGGTCACCATGGAGCCCAAGACGGCGTCATCACCAGAGCTTTGCGCAGGCGAAGACTACTTTTGTCAGGATAGCTGATACTAGCTGTCCCCCTTTAAATTATCCCGCCATTGTTGGCTCCTTCCCGCTCGATATTTGGGAAGAGGACCAGGGCCTCTATAAATAGGATCAGCCACCTGCAAAAGACACACGGACAGAGGGCTGAGGGGTTCGGAGAAGGAGGCTCTTGAGAGAGGGGTTTAGATCAGATAGAGAGAGAGAGAAGGGTGACTGAGCTCCTCCCAGCAGTTCATCGCCCCAGCTAAGAACAGACCCTCGCAAGGCTGTTCTTCCTTGTATTGTTCATCATCATCAGCCCAAGAGGCAATCCACCACACCACACACTGGAGTAGGGTATTACACCACAACAGTGGCCCGAACCAGTATAAACCCTGTGTCTCTTGTGTTGTTCATTCCTTAGTTTAGATCCTAGCAAGGCGGAGGGGTGCAGGTAGGTTGGAGACGAAAGCTCCGCGCGCACCCCAGTGTTCGAACCTCAAGGGTCTGCCGGAACCCAAAATCCGACAGAAACATCGGGACACCTTCGCCTCTATCAGACCTCCTCATGGAGATGAACCTTACCTTGTATCGTATCATGAGCCACGTTGATCACGATTTTGGAGCCCCCCCTCTTCGTTTTCTAGCTTGATTTTGTTGTTTTTCATCCTAATCTGAAAATACCCAGAAAAATAGCCCCCATTTTTTTTGTGATTTGCGAGTTTTGTTGATTTTGATCCGTGGATTCGCTTTGTTGCAAGTGGATCTAGCATCTCCCCAAGTTTCCCCACCTTCCATACACGAAATCTCCTCAATTTTGCCTAGAAAATTGTCCATTTTCCTCCCAAATATTCATCTCCGAGAGGAAATCCCGAGCAGTTTGACCTGCCCGGATCATCCTTACCTTCTCCCGGATCATCCGGACACCTCCCAGATCAGCTGGACCCTCTCCCAGATGTCCGGATAACCCACGCACCCGAAAAACAGAACCGGAGATGACGAACCCGGATCATCCGGAAGTACAGTCGGATCACCCGGACCTAGCCCGGATCATCCGAACCTCCTCCCAGATGTCCGGGTAACCCTGAAACTGACATGGCTGAATTCTTGTTTCGTCCATAACTAATTCATCTGAACTCCGTTTTTGATGTTCTTTAGCTCGTTTCAAAGCTCTTGACATCCCCCTTCCCACAAAAATACTACCATCACCATATGACTCCATCAAATTAAGTAACTTTGGCATCTTTTCCTAGGGCTTCCACCACAACCTCTGCATAACCACCACCGACTTCCACAACCTAACCAATTGTGATCCATATAGTATTAGTGGTTGTTTGAGTTGTGATTTGAGTCTCCTAAGGTGTTTAGGCTACTTAGGGACAGTTGCTTCTTCATCAACCACCACCACCACCATAACTTCCGCATAGGCTTGCCCACCATACACTTCCACCACACCAATTTAACCCAATTTTGTTTGTGTTGTGAGTTGTGTCTCCTAAGGTGTTTCGGCTACTTCGGGACCGTGCTTCCAACTCCCACGCCGTGTATAGTACACCACCTTGCCCTCCATTTCCGCATTGCGTACTCCACAATCCATCATTGACATTCTGCAATTCCATTGAGCTTCCGCAACACCACCACCACATCCCTCTACCACCATTTGACATTTGACATTTGAGATTTTGAGTTCGCAGTTTTTCCGTTTCCTAAGGTGTTTCAGCTACTTAGGGATGAGTCTCCATCATATTGATACTAAGATGATGTAGGGTAGAACCCTAATCGGCCGATCTTTCATGAAAGGAGCGGATCCCGCGAAGAACACGAGGGGGGAAACGAGGGGAAACACAAGGGAAAACACGAGAGAATCACTAAACCAACACGAAATAGTCACACATGTGCTAGATTCTCGAGTACATAAGAGATCACACGATCCACGGACAACTAAGGGTGATACAAAGGTAGTCGGTCTTCTCCGCAAGGAGGTCTTGAAATCCACAAGGGGATCTTCCCTTAGAGGGGTCTTGAATCCAAAGGGATCTTCTCTGAAGAGGGGCCGCGGTCTCTCTCGTTGAGTAGATCCGATGTGGATGAGCAATGTTGTATCTCTAAATATGAGCTAAACCAATGCTAACCCTAGAAAAGTGGTGGAGGAGTCGTTTATATAGGAAAAGGGGCAAAGGGGTACATGGGCCTAGGCCCAACATCATGCACGCAGGCACTGTCCGGATGTGGGTCTAGATGATCCGGGCTTCGGGGGTCCGGATGATCCGGGTCGGCGTCCGGATCATCCCGCTGTGTTGAGGGGCTGCGGGAGGTCCGGATATCTGGGTATGGCCGGATGATCCGGGACGGGGTCCAGATGATCCGGCTTCAGGGCAGCCTCGGTTGCTCTCGGGTCTCCAATTGTCCAGATCATCCGGGCGGGGGTCTGGATCGTCCGGGACCTCGTTCGGATCATCCGGCCAGCCTAGGACTTGGCTGATTTCTTCTCCGTCTTCACGCATGTCTTCCTCTCCCAATCCTTCTTGCTACTTAGCTTCTCCGTGGCTAGCTCCTTGGTACCTGAGTATGCACAATGTCTCCGTTTGAGGTAGTAGCCATGTCTCATGTGCATTGAAGTGGAATTGTGAGAGGAGTGATGTCACCTCGGTTTCGAGAACTCTTGCACGTGCTCGTGTCATGGGTCCACTAGACACTTGGTGAGGCGATGATAGGTCCATGGGGATATCTTGGGATGCTTCGCATCATCTCCCCTCCCTTGGGAAAGATCTGACCTCAGATCAAATTCTTCATCTCCATGGTAGGGTGAGAGGTCCTTGACATTTAAGATGTCACTCACGTTGTACTTGTCTTGTGGGAGGTCGATCTTGTAGGTGTTGTTCTTATAGCGTGCAAGCACCTTGAAGGGTCCATCCGCTCGAGGTAGAAGCTTGGACTTGCGTTCGGTCGGGAAGCAGTCTTTGCAACGGTGTAGCCACACAAGATCACAAATGTTGAATAACATGGGGTGCTTGTTAATGTTGAGCTTGGTCGCAAGGCGTTGTACTTGGTGCTCGATGGTGTGCCTTGTATCTTCATGCACCCTCTTTAGATGGTTCACACGTGCTCTTGCGTCCATATTGATGTGCTCTTGGTAGAGTGATGTAGGATGGAACCCTATACGGCCTATCTTTCACGAAAGGAGTGGATCCCGTGAAGAACATGAAGAACACGAGGGGGAAAACGAGGGAAATCACGAGGGGAAACCCGAGAGAATCACTAAAACCAACAAGAAATAGTCACACAGATGCTAGATCCTCGAAACACAAAGAGAGATACAAGATCCACGATCAATAAGGGATGATACAAAAGGAAAGTGGTTCTTCTCCGTGAGAAGGTCTTGAATCCACGAGGGGATCTTCTACGCGAGGAGGTCTTGAATCCAAGTGGATCTTCTCTGAAGAGGGGCCGCGGTCTCTCTCATGGAGTAGATCCGGATGGATGAGCGAAGCGCTATCTCACAAATGAGCTAACACAATGCTAACCCTAACTAGAAGGAGGTGGAGCAGTATATATAGGCCTTAGCCACGAAGGGGTAAGTGGGAGAGGATATGATAGAGACGAAGGTGTCCTGATGTTTTGATGAGATAGATATCGTTTTCTTTGGGAGTCGACTTTGATGATCTGACTATGAACATGCGAAGACGTCGCGCCTTAGCAATCGCTAATCCAACTTCCGAGGGTTATCGACCACGCCGGAGCACGATCAACCTGACCATGGGGGTCTATTTCCTGCGAGCAAACGAAGAACTAGCAAGAAACTGAGATTGCAATCTGGATATTGCAAGTAAAAGAGGAAAGCTTTATTAATGAAGGTGGGGTTCTGTGACGCCTTTGTCTGGTTGTTGAACACAAACGAAGTACACGAAGTTGCAGCTATGGCGAACTTTAATCTAAACAAAACCCAAAGTCTAAACGACCCCCTAAGGGATGTATATATGGAGGAAGAGGGGGGGAATGTGATACGTCTCCAGCGTATCTATAATTTTTGATTGTTCCATGCTATTATATTATCAACCTTGGATGTTTTATATGCATTTATATGCTATTTTATATGGTCTTTGGACTAACCTATTAACCCAGAGCCCAGTGCCAGTTTCTGTTTTTCCCTTGTTTTAGTGTTTCGCAGAAAAGTAATATTAAACGGAGTCCAAACGGAATGAAACCTTCGGAAAAGTTATTTTTGGAAAGAAAGCAATACAAGAGACTTGGAGTGCACATTAGGGGATCAACGAGGAAGCCACGAGGCAGGGGGGCGCGCCCACCCACCTGGGCGCAACCTCCACCCTCATGGGCCCCTCATACCTCCCCTGATGTATTTCTTCCACCCATATATATCCATATACCCTAAAATGATCGGGGAGCACAATAGATCGGGAGTTCTGCCGCCAGAAGCCTCCGTAACCACCAAAAACCAATCTAGACCCGTTCCGGCACCCTGCCGGAGGGGGCAATCCCTCTCCGGTGGCCATCGTCATCATCCCGGTGCTCTCCATGATGAGGAGGGAGTAGTTCTCTCTCGGGGCTTAGGGTATGTACAAGTAGCTATGTGTTTGATCTCTCTCTCTCTCTCGTGTTCTTGAGGTGGTACGATCTTGATGTATCGCGAGCTTTGCTATTATAGTTGGATCTTATGATGTTTCTCCCCCTCTACTCTCTTGTAATGGATTGAGTTTCCCCTTTGAAGTTATCTTATCAGATTGAGTCTTTAAAGATTTGAGAACACTTGATGTATGTCTTGCCGTGCGTATCTGTGCTCACAATAGGATATCACCTGATTCACTTGATGTATGTTTTGGTGATCAACTTGCGGGTTCCGCCCATGAACCTATGCATAGGGGTTGGCACACATTTTCGTCGTGATTCTCCGGTAGAATCTTTGGGGCACTCTTTGAAGTTCTATGTGTTGGTTGAATAGATGAATCTGAGATAGTGTGATGCATATCATATAATCATACCCATAGATACTTGAGGTGACATTGGAGTATCTATGTGACATTAGGATTTTGGTTCATTTGTGTCTTAAGGTGTTATTCTAGTACGAACTCTAGGGCTGTTTGTGACACTTATAGGAATTCCCCAACGGATTGATTGGAAAGAATAATTTTAAGGTGGTTTCGTAACCTACCATAATCTCTTCATTTGTTCTCCGCTATTAGTGACTTTGGAGTGACTCTTTGTTGCATGTTGAGGGATAGTTATGTGATCCAATTATGTTATTATTGCTGAGAGAACTTGCACTAGTGAAAGTATGAACCCTAGGCCTTGTTTCCTAGCATTGCAATACCGTTTGTGCTCACTTTTATCATTAGTTACCTTGTTATTTTTATATTTTCATATTACAAAAACCTTTATCTACCATCCATATACCACTTGTATCACCATCTCTTCGCCGAACCAGTGCACCTATACAATTTACCATTGGATTGGGTGTGTTGGGAACACAAGAGACTCTTTGTTATTTGGTTGCAAGGTTGCTTGAGAGAGACCATCTTCATCCTATGCCTCCTACGGATTGATAAACCTTAGGTCATCCACTTGAGGGAAATTTGCTACTGTCCTACAAACCTCTGCACTTGGAGGCCCAACAACGTCTACAAGAAGAAGGTTTTGTAGTAGACATCAAGCTCTTTTCTGGCTCCGTTGCCAGGGAGGTTAGCGCTTGAAGGTATATCTTTAGATCTTGCAATCGAGTCTTTTAGTTTCTTGTTTTATCACTAGTTTAGTTTATAAAAGAAAATTATAAAAAAATGGAATTAAGTATGCCTCATACGCTTCATCTTTTTAATATCTTTCGTGAGTATGATGGAAAGGAAAATTGTGCCAAAGTGTTAGAAGAAGAATGCATTAAAATGTTTGACACTAAATCTTTGAATGATGAGCATGATTGCAATGTTGTTAGTATGAAATCCTTGAATATCCATAGTACTAATGATGATTGCACTAGTTATGATGAAAATGTCTCCTATAAACATGTCAATTTTTGTGGAGTGCATTGGGTTTGAAAGTATACACCAAATAGGGAAGATAGATATTGCAAGAGGCATAAGTACTTAGAAACTAAATGGTTGCAAGAAAGGCTAGATGTTTGTGCTGAAAATTTAAATTTTCTTAGCCGTACTTGTGAACTTTTCAATGAACGTGATCATTTCAGTACACAATGCAAGTTGTTTCATGATCATTTCGTGTCCAAAAATTGCAGTGACTTGATTTCTCTTGCACATCATAATGAACTTAGTTTGCTCTTGGATTATGAAGAAATGAAACGTATAACTAAGGTTATTCCAGAATTTGCCCATTATAGAGTTCTTAATTTTGATCTATAAGAAATGTATATGTATTGTGCTGTGAATTGCATTGAAAATCCTTATATTGCCAATTACATAAAGAAAAGAAAACAAATAGAGGATGAAGATAATACTAATCAAAGGGAAGAGACTTCCCAATATCCTCCTATTATTTCTTATGATGAATCAGGTAACGAGGAGGAGCCTTCTATTCAACCAATCTCATTAATAAGGAGCTCCAAAAAGAGGATTGAACCCACACATGATGTGGTAAAGAAGAAGAAAAGAAAAAGGAAGGGAGGTAAAAAGATATCTCTCCCAAATAATGTTTCTCCTATTACTGTTGTGCCTCATAAAAATATAATTGTGCAAGATGATGCACTTGATGATGATCTTGTTATGCCTGTTGCTTGTTGTGATGATTATGATTGGGAAGATAATGATACTTCTTATGATCTTGAAAATCTTTTTGGCACTTGCTTGGAAGAATATGATAATTGCTATACTATTGGTGCTATCCATACTATTGATGATGAAAGTGATTATGCTTATGATATGGAAAGGCCCAAGCTTGGGGATGCTATGTTTGATGAAGATGATGTTTTTGAGAATATATTTGCTGCAATTAATGTTAGTCCCAAGCTTGGGGACGCTATGATTAATGAAGATGATATTTGTAGTCTCCCAAGTTTTGATATGCAAATTTATTATGATGATAGCATGCCTCCTACTTATGATAATTATGAAAGTGGATTTGGAGAGGTCATGACTTTATTTAGTAATGGTTCCACTATCTTGGAAGAGGTTTCAATCAATTATGATGAGAATAAAGTTGCTACTTATGATAATTATTGTGATGATACATATGCTATAAAAAGTAGTGATGATTATATTTATAAAACTTGTCATGATTATGATTACCCTTTTTGTGAACATTACTCTTTTAATGTGGAAACAATTTATAGTATTCGAGTCTCTTATGATACTCCCACTATCCCGATTGAGAAGAATTTTGCTTATGTGGAGAGTAGAAAATCTTCTATGCTTGTAGATCATGAAAAGAATGCTTTATGTGATCGTTATATTGTTGAATTCATTCATGATTCTACTGAAAATTATTATGAGGGAGGAATATATGCTTGTAGGAATTGCAATAATATCAAGTTTCCTCTCTATGTGCTTAAAGTTTTGAAGTTATGCTTGTTTTACCTTCCTATGCTAGTTGATTATTGTTCCCACAAGTTGCCAGCTCACAAAATCCTTACGCATAGGAAGTGGGTTAGACTTAAATATGCTAGTCATATTATTCATGATGCTCTCTTTATGTTTCAATTCTTATCCTTTATGTGAGCATCATTGAAATCATCATGCCTAGCTAGGGGCGTTAAACGATAGCGCTTGTTGGGAGGCAACCCAACTTTACTTTTGTTATTTAATTTTTGTTCCTGTTTAGTGATAAATAAATTATCTATACTCTGTTATGATTGAGTTTTTATGTTTTAATTAGTGTTTGTGCCAAGTAGAACCGTTGGGAGGACTTGGGTACAGTCTTTTTGATCTTGCTGTAAAAAACAAAAACTTTAGCACTCACGAGAATTGCTGCCATTGTTTACTGGAGAGTGCTATTTAGTTAATTATTTTTGCAGATGATTAATAGAAAAATTACTCAGGTCCACCAATTTTTTTGAGAATTTTATGAGTTCCATAAGTATACGTTTGATACAGATTACTACAGACTATTCTGTTTTTGACAGATTCTGTTTTTCATGTGTTGTTTACTTATTTTGATGAATCTATGGCTAGTAAAAGAGTTTATAAACCATAGATAAGTTGGAATACAGTAGGTTTAACACCAATATAAATAAAGAATGAGTTCATTACAGTACCTTGAGGTGGTGTTTTGTTTTCTTTCGCTAACGGAGCTTACGAGTTTTCTGTTAAGTTTTGTGTTGTGAAGTTTTCACGTTTTGGGTAAAGATTCGATGGACTATGGAATAAGGAGTGGCAAGAGCCTAAGATTGGGGATTCCCAAGGCACCCCAAGGTAATATTCAAGGACAACCAAGAGCCTAAGCTTGGGGATGCCCCGAAAGGCATCCCCTCTTTCGTCTTCATTCATCGGTAACTTTACTTGGAGCTATATTTTTATTTACCACATGATATGTGTTTTGCTTGGAGCGTCATTTTATTTTATTTAGTTTTTCTTGCTTCTTGAATAAAATACCAAGATCTGAAATTATTAAATGTTAGAGAGTCTTCATATAGTTGCATAATCATTCGACCACTCATTGATATTCACTTATATCTTTCGGAGTGGTTTATCATTTGCTCTAGTGCTTCACTTATATCTTTTTAGAGCACGGTAGTGGTTTTATTTTGAAGAAATAGATGAACTCTCGTTCTTCACTTATATTATTTTGGGAGTCTTTAGAACAGCATGGTAGTTTGCTTTGGTTATGAAACTAGTCCTAATATGATGGGCATCAAAGAGGGATATAATAAAAACTTTCATATAAAGTGCATTGAATACTATGAGAAGTTTGATGCTTGATAATTGTTTTGAGATATGAAGATGGTGATATTAGAGTCATGCTAGTTGAGTAGTTGTGAATTTGAGGAATACTTGTGTTGAATTTTGTGATTCCCGTAGCATGCACGTATGGTGAACCGTTATGTGATGAAGTTGGAGCATGATTTATTTATTGATTGTCTTCCTTATGAGTGGCGGTCGGGGACGAGTGATGGTCTTTTCCTACCAATCTATCCCCCTAGGAGCATGCGTGTAGTACTTTGTTTCGATAACTAATAGATTTTTGCATTAAGTATGTGAGTTCTTTATGACTAATGTTGAGTCCATGGATTATACGCACTCTCACCCTTCCACCATTGCTAGCCTCTCTAGTACCGCGCAACTTTCGCCGGTACCATAAACCCACCATATACCTTCCTCAAAACAGCCACCATACCTACCTATTATGGCATTTCCATAGCCATTCTGAGATATATTGCCATGCAACTTTCCCCCATTCCGTTTACTATGACACGCTCCATCATTGTCATATTGCCTTGCATGATCATGCAGTTGACATTGCATTTGTGGCAAAGCCACCATTCATAATTCTATCATACATATCACTCATGCATCATTGCACATCCCGGTGCACCAACGGAGGCATTCATATAGAGTCATATCTTGTTCTAAGTATCGAGTTGTAAGTAAATAAAAGTGTGATGATCATCATTATTAGAGCATTGTCCCAGTGAGGAAAGGATGATGGAGACTATGATTCCCCCACAAGTCGGGATGAGACAGGACTAAATAAAAGAAAGAGTCCAAAAAAAAAGAGAAAAGGCCCAAATAAATAATAAAAAAGAGGCCATAAAAAAAGAGAAAAGGCCCAAATAAAAAAATGAGAGAAAAAGAGAGAAGGGGCAATGCTACTATCCTTTTACCACACTTGTGCTTCAAAGTAGCACCATGATCTTCATGATAGATAGCTTCCTATGTTGTCACTTTCATATACTAGTGGGAATATTTCATTATAGAACTTGGCTTGTATATTCCAATGATGGGCTTCCTCAAAATGCCCTAGGTCTTCGTGAGCAAGCGAGTTGGATGCACACCCACTAGTTTCTTTTGTTGAGCTTTCATACATTTATAGCTCTAGTGCATCTGTTGCATGGCAATCCCTACTCACTCACATTGATATCTATTGATGGGCATCTCCATAGCCCGTTGATACGCCTAGTTGATGTGAGACTATCTTCTCCTTTTTGTCTTCTCCACAACCACCATTCTATTCCACCTATAGTGATATGTCCATGGCTCATGCTCATGTATTGCGTGAAGATTGAAAAAGTTTTAGAACATCAAAAGTATGAAACAATTGCTTGGCTAGTCATCGGGGTTTTGCATGATTTAAATATTTTGTGTGGTGAAGATGGAGCATAGCCAGACTATATGATTTTGTAGGGATAGCTTTCTTTGGCCATGTTATTTTGAGAAGACATAATTGCTTGGTTAGTATGCTTGAAGTACTATTATTTTTATGTCAATATTAAACTTTTGTCTTGAACCTTATTGAATATGAATATTCTTGCCACAATAAAGAGAACTACATGAATAAATATGTTAAGTAGCATTCCACATCAAAAATTCTGTTTTTATCATTTACCTACTCGAGGACGAGTAGGAATTAAGCTTGGGGATGCTAATACGTCTCGAACGTATCTACAATTTTTGATTGTTCCATGCTATTATATTATCAACATTGGATGTTTTATATGCTATTTTATATGATTTTTGGGACTAACCTATTAACCCAGAGCCAAGTCCCAGTTTCTATTTTTCCCTTGTTTTAGTGTTTCACAGAAAAGGAATATCAAACGGAGTCCAAACGGAATGACACCTTCGGAAATGTTATTTTTGGAAAGAAAGCAATAAAAGAGACATCGAGTGCACGTCAGGGGATCAACGAGGAAGCCACGAGGTAGGAGGGCGCGCCCACCCTGCTGGGCGTGCCCTCCACCCTCGTGGGCCCCTCGTGGCTCCCCTGATGTATTTCTTCCGCCTATGTATATCCATATACCCTAAAACGATCGGGGAGCACAATAGATCGGGAGTTCCGCCGCCAGAAGCCTCCGTAACCACCGAAAACCAATCTAGACCCGTTCCGGCACCCTGCCGGAGGGGGAAATCCCTCTCCGGTGGCCAACTTCATCATCCCGGTGCTCTCCATGACGACGAGGGAGTAGTTCTCCCTCGGGCCTGAGGGTATGTACCAGTAGCTATGTGTTTGATCTCTCTCTCATGTTCTTGAGGTGGTACGATCTTGATGTAGCGCAAGCTTTGCTATTATAGTTGGATCTTATGATGTTTCTCCCCCTCTACTCTCTTGTAATGGATTGAGTTTCCCCTTTGAAGTTATCTTATCGGATTGAGTCTTTAAAGATTTGAGAACACTTGATGTATGTCTTGCCGTGCGTATCTGTGGTGACAATGGGATATCACGTGATTCACTTGATGTATGTTTTGGTGATCAACTTGCGGGTTCCGCCTATGAACCTATGCATAGGGGTTGGCACGCGTTTTCGTCATGATTCTCCGGTAGAAACTTTGGGGCACTCTTTGAGGTTCTATGTGTTGGTTGAATAGATGAATCTGATATTGTGTGATGCATATCGTATAATCATACCCACGGATACTTGAGGTGACATTGGAGTATCTAGGTGACATTTGGGTTTTTGTTGATTTGTGTCTTAAGGTGTTATTCAAGTACGAACTTTAGGGCTATTTGTGACACTTATAGGAATAGCCCAAAGGATTGATTGGAAAGAATAACTTTGAGGTGGTTTCGTACCCTACCATAATCTCTTCGTTTGTTCTCCGCTATTAGTGACTTTGGAGTGACTCTTTGTTGCATGTTGAGGGATAGTTATGTGATCCAATTATGTTATTATTGTTGATTGAACTTGCACCAGTGAAAGTATGAACCCTAGGCCTTGTTTCCTAGCATTGCAATACCGTTTGTGCTCACTTTTATCATTAGTTACCTTGCTGTTTTTATATTTTCAGATTACAAAAACCTTTATCTACCACCATATACCACTTGTATCACCATATCTTCGCCGAACCAGTGCACCTACACAATTTACCATTGTATTGGGTGTGTTGGGGACACAAGAGACTCTTTGTTATTTGGTTGCAGGGTTGCTTGAGAGAGACCATATTCATCCTACGCCTCCTACGGGTTGATAAACCTTAGGTCATCCACTTGAGGGAAATTTGTTACTGTCCTACAAACCTCTGCACTTGGAGGCCCAACAACGTCTACAAGAAGAAGGTTTTGTAGTAGACATAAGAATGTCGTGGCCCTTGGAGGAGGGGTCCCAAACCAACCCTAACTCTTGTTTCCCCACTTATAAGGACTCTAAAAACAACCTATACTTAAGTATTTTGAAAATACATGGGCCTGGCCCAATAATAAGGTGACTCAACACCTAGAATAGCTCTGGACTAAATTTATGAAGTGGCATCTTGTATATTTCGTCCAAGGCTTCATGCACTCCTCATGGTGGCTTCAAAGTCCTGAAATCACCACTTGTAACTCCGTTCTTGATCCCCTTGCGCATGCCATCATCTCCATGCTTGAACTTGCTCCAAGGTTCATCTTTCTTGTCCAAGCTAGGCCCTTCATTTGTAAGCAAAACAAATGTATCCAATTTAGGCAGCATCATATTCTCATGAACATTAGAATCATTACCAAGAAACGAAAGTACCTGATAATTCAATTGGCGCGCGCGAGCTCTAGTAATTGGTCCAGTATGTATAGCAGCTGGGGATGTGGGTGTAATATTGGTATTGATGTCCTCATCATCCTCCCCTTATTGAAATGAAGTCGTTCTCGACGAAAGCTCATGTTCCTGACCCAAATAAGGCTTCAAATCTGCAATATTAAAAGTGGGACTAACCCCAAAATCTGCAGGCAGCTCATGTTTATATGCATTAACATTTATTTTCTCTAACACCTTAAAAGGACCATCAGCACATGGCATTAGCTTTGATTTGCGCAAATTAGGAAATCTATCCTTACGCAAATGTAACCAAACAAGATCTCCAGGTGCAAACACAACATGTTTTCTACCCTTATCTCCAGCAAGTTTATATTTAGCATTCATACGCTCAATGTTTTCCTTAGTTAACTCATGCATTTTTAAAATCAATTCAACACGTTCTTTAGAATCAAAATTAACCTTCTCCGAAGATGGAAGAGGCAACAAATCAACAGGTGCACGAGGTAGGAAACCATACACAATTTCAAAAGGGCACATGAGGGAGTCCCGGATTAGGGGGTCTCCGGACAGCCGGACTATCTCCATTTGCCGGAATGATAGACTATTTGGGAGGGATGATAAGCAAGTGGTAGGCATCGTAGCATAGGCATAGCAAAAGAGCGAGCATCTAGCAAAGCAAAGATAGAAGTGATTTCGAGGGTATGATCAACTTGCCTGCAAAGTTGTCAGAGTTGACTGGATCCTCGAAAGCAAACTCAAAGGGCTCCTCGTTAGCGAACTCGTCTCCCGGCTCTACCCAAACAAGACAAACAAGGAAAAGGACAGAATCAACCATGTGCAAAGCTCAAACAACATGATGCAAACATGCTATGCTATGCGTGATGCGATATGTGATGCATATGCAAGATTTGACAAGGAATGAAGGAACCTAGCCTCAACTTGGAAATTCAAGAGTGCCACTGGAAAGGTGGGGTGAGTTCGGTAGAAATCAATATAAAGAACACCGGAATCGGATGCACGGTTTGGAAAAGGTAAGCAATTCAAATATGGCACCGGTCTGCGATAAACAACAAGTAGCCATCTAAATGCAACAAGACAAACATGCTACAGCACTCAAACATGGCAACAAAATACATGGAAGGGATCCATTCATGATGCTTAACAAAAGATGAACACTGAGCTACATCCAATTCATCCATTAACAGGTTCAAACAAGAATGGCAAAAGTGCAATTGGTAAACAGGTTTCAGGCTTAGTGAGATTAACACTTTGGAGCAAGAAAACTATATGTTACAGGAACTTAACATGGCAAAGCAAAGCATGGCATGGAGATACTCAAAGAGCTTAACAAAAGTCCCTTAGTGACCTTGAGTCAAAAGGGATCATAAAATACAATTGCAAGCATGTGAACATGGGAAAAACATAATCGGATCTCAGACTTTGAAAAATTGGAGCATGCAAATCAGATATCAAGTAGGCATGTTTACGAGCTCGATGCACTCACTACAGAGCAAGACATGACAAAATAAGCATACACCCATTAAGAATACACATTATATAAGCTAGACATGGCAAGAACAACAACATAGCATGCACGGATCAACTACAACATCCTCGGCAAAATCGCTAACAAGTAGACAATCTTTCCAGATTCACGAAATAGCAAAAGTAGAGCTCGATTGACTCAAGCTAGGGTGCTCCATAATTGCAAACAAAGACATGGATGGATAGATAACTACAAGATTAACAAATCATACTTACTGATCATCCTCAAAAGAGGCACGGATCACTAGGAAACAACGTGAACATATGGCATCATAATAAAAACAGATCAAGGACTTAGTGGAATTGCTAAGTCCCTGAAATCAGCATTAACGAATGCACCACTTTGCAAGCTTGTGCTAGTCACCACACACATCACAAAAAATACATGGATAGCACCTCTGGAAAGATGGCAAAGCATATAACAAAACACATGTAGAGCTCAGGGGCATATCATGCACACAATAATCATGGCAAAAATGACAAATAGCTATTTGGAGCAGCAGATCTGACAACAAACTCAAATAGCACTCTTCCAATAGAATTTCGGGCATCAAGATGAGCTCAAATGAAAATGATGCAGTGAGATTAAATGATGTACTCTCTGAGACAAACATTTTGATATGCTACACGCCAAAAACAGATCTATGGATGCAAAGATACGACATGATGAAGATGGCAAAATATTTAGGGTTAGGGACGAAAAAGTCAACCCCGAGATTTAAATCTCAGATCCGGATCCGGGGTGCATGCGACCCGAGGTTCGCCGGAATCCCTGTAGCGGCCGAAGATAGCTCGCCGGACTTGGCGCTCGCCGGAGGAAGGAGATGGGCCGAGTGGGAAGGGGCCGGTCGGGGCGGCTTGGGGCACGGAGGAGGCGGCGGTTGGCGGCGGAGGACGGCGGGGCCGCCGGACGATGAGGAGGCGAGCCACGGTGGAGCGGCGAAGGACGCGGCGGCGTCGGGCGGCCGGCGCCGAAGGAGGCGGCGGTGCTAGCGGGCGCGGGGCGCGACCCGGTTGGCGTGGGGAGAGGGCCGGCTTCGGGCCGGCGGCCCTCGGCGGCGGCGGCAGGAGCCGCCACATGGCGTGCCCTGGTTCGTCGTGGGCGGCGGCGGCGACTTGTCCGGCCGGCACGGACATGTCCGGTGCGGCGCGGTAGATTTTTTAGGGTTTGAGACGAGGGGAATCCGGGATTTCGGAGGAGGGGCTATTTATAGGCATAGAGGAAGCTAGGAGTGTCCAAATGAGGTGCGGTTTTCGCCCACGCGATCGTGATCGAACGCTCTAGAAGATGGAGAGGATTTTGGTGGGTTTTGGGCCAAATTGGAGGGGTGTTGGGCTGCAACACACATGAGGCCTTCTCGGTCCCTCGGTTAATCGTTGGAGTATCAAACGAATCCAAATGGTACGAAACTTGACAGGCGGTCTACTGGTAGTAAACCAAGGCCGCTTGGCAAGTCTCGGTCCAATCCGGAAATGTTTAACCCCCACACACGAAAAGAAGGTAGAAATGACCACCAGAGGAGATAGGAGCACCGGAATGCAAAACGGACAACGGGAGAAATGCTCGGATGCATGAGATGAACACGTATGCAAATGCAATGCACATGATGACATGATATGAGATGCATGACAACGACAACAACACACGGAGATAAAAACACGAACCCGAGAAAAAAAATAACTTAGCGCCGAAAACGGCAAGAGTTGGATTATATATTAGGTAAATTACGTCCGGGGTGTTACAACACTCCACCACTACGAAAGGATCTCGTCCCGAGATCTAGGACTGGAAGAACGCCGGGTATTCAGAACGGAGGTGATCCTCGCGTTCCCAGGTGGCTTCACGGTCGGAATGGTGTGACCACTTGACTTTGAGGAATTTGATTGACTTATTGCGAGTCTTGCGTTCAGTCTCTTCAAGAATAGCAACGGGGTGCTCACGATAAGAGAGATCTTCTTGGAGATCAATGTCTTCGAAGTTGATGGTGCGTTCAGGAGTCTTGAAGCACTTGCGGAGCTGAGAGACATGGAACACGTCGTGCACATTTGCAAAGTTTGAAGGAAGCTCAAGTCGATAGGCGAGATCGCCTCTCTTGCTGACGATCTTGAAAGGACCCACGTATCTAGGGGCAAGCTTCCCTTTGATACCGAAGCGACGAGTACCTTTCATTGGAGAGACGCGGAGGTAAACATGATCTCCGATCTCGAAGGCCAAATCATGGTGCTTACTATCATAGTAGCTCTTCCGGCGTGAATGCGCTGCTTTTAGGTTATCTCGAATGACTTTACACATTTCCTTTGCCTCTGTGATTAAGTCATTTCCCGGAAGTTGACGTTCACCGGTTTCAGACCAGTTGAGAGGGGTACGGCACTTCCTGCCATATAGAATTTCGAATGGGGCCTTGCCCAAACTTGCTTGAAAACTGTTGTTGTAGGAGAATTCAGCATATGGAAGACAATCTTCCCACTTCATGCCAAAGGAGATCACACAAGCCCTGAGCATATCTTCAAGAATCTGATTTACACGCTCGACTTGACCGCTAGTTTGAGGATGGAAAGCTGTGCTAAAGTGGATGTTGGTGCCCATGGCCTTCTGAAAAGCATCCCAAAACTTGGAAGTAAAGATGTTGCCACGGTCTGAAGAGATCACCTGTGGAATACCGTGCAGAGAGACAATCCAAGAGGTATAGAGCTCCGCTAATTGAGCTGCAGTGATAGACTCGTTGATAGGCAGAAAGTGAGCCACTTTAGTGAGTTTGTCGATGACAACGAATATAGCATCATTGCCACGGTTGGACTTTGGAAACCCAGTCACGAAGTCCATCTCAATGTGGTCAAACTTCCATTCTGGAATGGCAAGAGGTTGGAGGAGACCAGCTGGCCTTTGGTGTTGTGCCTTCACTCTTCTGCAGACATCACACTCATTCACGAACTGAGGAATCTCGCGCTTCATTCGAGTCAACCAATAAGCCTGCTTGAGGTCCTGATACATCTTCGTACTCCCAGGGTGGATGGAGAGGAGTGAATTGTGAGCCTCATTCATGATCACTTTACGAAGGTCACCTTTGGGCACAACAATAAGATCCTCGAAGAAGAGAGTATCCTTGTCATCAAGGCGGTAGCACTTGTACTTGGGTTGACTCTTGGCAATCCCAATCTTCACCTTCTTCACCATAGCATCAAGAAGTTGAGCCTGACGAATCTGCTCTTCCAAGGTAGGAGAGACTTGAAGGTTGGCGAGGAAACCTTGAGGAACAACTTGCAGATTAAGTTTGCGGAAAGCTTCACAAAGCTCGGGTTGATACGACTTGAGAATCAGACTATTGCAATAAGCCTTCCTGCTCAATGCGTCAGCAATCACATTGGCCTTTCCTGGAGTATACTCGATACTCGAGTTATACTCTTGAATCATTTCGACCCATCGAGTCTGCCTGAGGTTGAGATTAGGCTGAGTGAATATGTACTTGAGACTCTTGTGGTTAGTGAAAATGTCCACTTTTCTTCCCAATAAGAGATGTCTCCAAGTCAAAAGAGCATGCACAACTGCCGCCAACTCGAGGTCATGAGTGGGGTAGTTCTTCTCGTTGGGCTTCAACTGGCGAGAGGTATAAGCCACAACTTTCTTCTCTTGCATCAACACTGCACCAAGACCTTGGAGAGAGGCATCGCAGAAGACCTCGAATGGTTTAGATTCATCAGGAGGAGTCAGAACTGGAGCAGTGACCAATTTCTCTTTCAAAGTGTTGAAAGTGATGTCACATTCCGGAGACCAAACATACTTGACGTGCTTCTGGAGAAGGTTTGAAAGAGGCTTCACAATCTTTGAAAAGTTCTCCATGAACCTTCGACAGTAGCTTGCGAGACCGAGGAAGCTACGGAGTTGCTTCACGTTCTGAGGTGATTCCCAATTCACAATTGTAGACACCTTCTCAGGATTCACCGCAATGCCCTTGGCAGAGATGATATGCCCAAGATAAAGAACCTCATCGAGCCAAAACTCGCACTTTGATAACTTGGCGTAGAATTGATGTTCCCTAAGCTTATCGAGCACCAAACGCAAGTGCTTGGCATGATCTTCCTTGTCCTTTGAAAAGACCAGAATGTCGTCGAGATAGACCAAAACAAAGTAATTTGTGTAGGCATTGAAGATGAAGTTCATCATGCGAGAGAAAGTCGGAGGAGCGTTGACAAGGCCAAAAGACATGACAGTGTATTCATATGAACCATAGCTTGTCCTGAAAGCCGCCTTGGGAATATCTTGCTCACGGATTCGAATCTGGTGATATCCCATACGGAGATCACGCTTGGAGAATACTTGGGCACCTTTGAGTTGTTCGAACAGCTCGTTGATGTTGGGAAGTGGGTACTTGTTCTTGATAGTATTCTTGTTCAATGGACGGTAGTCAACACAAAGTCGGTCCGTTCCATCCTTCTTCTTCACAAAGAGTACACCACAACCCCACGGAGAGGAACTAGGTCGGATGAGACCCATTCGCTCTTGAATATCGAGTTGCTTCTTCAGCTCCTTCAACTCTTCAGGTCTGAGCTTGTAAGGACGTTTGCACACTGGTTCCGTGCCAGGCTCAAGATCGATGACGAATTCAACTGGCTGGTGCAGAGGCATTCCTGGAAGTTCTTCTAGAAAGACGTCTTGATATTCGCAAACGACTGGAATTTGCGAGATGGCATCCAGTTCACCCTTCTCATTGAGAGAAAACAGACATATTGTATCATCACGAGCGGCAAAGACAATTACATCCTCAGACGAATGAGTCAATTGAATCTACCTGGCTGCACAATCAAGCTGAGCCTTGTGCTTAGAAAGCCAATCCATTCCAAGAATAAGATCAATATCCGAGTCCCCAAGAACATTTGGAGAGGACAAGAACTTATAGTCACCCAAAGTGATTGTAACATTCGGAACGCATACTCGAGATGTCATTTGACGGGCCGGAGAGACAATAGCCAACGGTTTTGGCAACACTTGAGTAACAAAATCATGCTTAGATGCAAAAGGTCTCAAGATGAAACAATGCGATGCACCAGTATCAAAAAGAACTCTTGCAGGAATATCGTTAACAGGAAGGTTACGCATGATGACATCTGATGAGTCCTCTGCCTGAGCTGCATTCACCATGTTGACCTTGGCGTACTTAGGGTTATGCTTGACCACAGCTGTACTTGCCGATCTCACAGGAGGAGGAGGAGGGAGACGCCTCTGATTGAAGCATTTGTTGGCATAGTGACCCTTCTGTTGGCACTTGTTGCACGTGACCTCTGAAAGCGGACGGTGATATGGAGCACTCGATCTTGGAGCTTGAGACGAAATCTTGTTCTGAAAGCCAGGGTTGGGTGGGTGGGAAGATCCACTGCCACCTTTGCTCTTTTGTTGATACGGCTGGCGGAACGGAGGAGGAGGAAGCCAATACTTCTGCTGCTTAGCCACTTGAGTAGAGGAAGAAGGAGTAGCATCTCTGACTCGCTTCTTGGAAGCATCACACTTTAGTTGAGCAGCCTCTTGCTTCAATGCCATGTTGTAGAACTCATCGTACCTCAAGGGCTCAAAGAGAACAAGAGCTAGCTGGATTTCTTCTCTGAGACCACCCCTGAACTGGTATATCATGCTCTTCTCGTCAGGGACGTCCTGCTTAGCAAAGCGGGCGAGCTTCTGAAACAACTTGTTGTAGTCATAGACAGATAAAGAGCCTTGCTTCAGGTTGCGGAATTCCTCACACTTGCTTTCAACCATGCTCTGAGGAATATGATGAGCTTTGAAGTCTTGACGGAATTCATCCCAGGTAATCACACGGCCTCCTCTGGAATCTTTGTACTGCTGGAACAATTCTGCAGCTTGGTCTTTGAGTTGGAAGGAAGCGAACTTGACGAAGTCCTCAGGCCTGACATTACTGCACTCGAAATGCTTGCACAGGTCCACAAGCCAATCGTCAGCATCAGTTGCCTCAACACAATTGCTGAAGGTCTTTGGCTGGTTGGCAAGGAACTGGTTGAGTATAGCAAAGTGATTCTGATTGTTGCCCTGGTTGCCTTGGTTCGCTTGGTTGCGCTCTTGAAGAATTTGCATGATCAACTGCGTGTTTGCATTGGTAGCGGCCATCACAGCTTGCTATGCCTCCGGAGGAGGAGGAGGTAGTGGCGGATCCTGATTCTGATTCTGATTGTTGCCCTTAGCGGGAGCCATCCTGAAGAGGGTGACATCCGTTAGCACATTGACAGATAAAATTGAAGCTGAATCAAGCGGGTTGAAATTGCAACATATAGTCTTCACATCCGAACATAAGAACGAATGCATTCCACTTGAAATGGTCACATATCCATAAATTGAGAAGCCACTTAGAATTTAGGTAGAGGAATAAATCAACAAGGAATGGAGCAAGAACGAATACTCGGTAAGAAATCCCAATCTCAAACCAAATATCCGTGGAAGAAGAACTAGAGCTACAAGAATTCCCACCTATGAAACTCCCGAACCTTTCCGGTTATGCAATCAGGTGTTGGGGATACAGGGGAAGCATAATATCTCACCCAAATCTATCAAATCCTACATCCAGCTGTATCCGTCGTTCAACACATAACCGAGAAAACTTCGGAAACCATCTACCTCAACCTTCGAAAAGCATCCGTTATACGAGTTATGGAAATACTCCCGAACTCCCACCCCAGTACTGGGTGGCGTCGAGGTTATCTCACCAACAACTGCATAAAAGAGAATTTCGATGTCGGCGAACTAAACTCAGGTATTCCAGAACTGCATGGATAAAATTGTGACGACAACACCTCGGAGCTCAACTCCCCGGGACACCGCCACAACCCCTAAATGACAGGAGGCACCAAGAACAATGTTCTCATCACAAATCGATCGGAACGATTCCAAGATACCCGCGTGATCCTTAATTTTTTTTAGTGAAATTTGAGAAGAGAAGAGTCAAAACTCTACGTCAGGATGCCTTACCAGAGCGATGAGGGGACTGGGGAGTAAAAAGAGTTCCTAAACTCTCCGATATATAATTCCTAAATGACTCAAAACATTTTTCTAGACTCAACAACGTCTGCTAAAAATGATGAAGGAGTGGGGGCTCCTAATGTCGTGGAAGGCTCTGATACCAACTTGTAACGCCCTCGATGCGGCTATATCTCCTACGTGTTGAAGCACGACTTAGAGGCATAACCGCATTGAAAGCAATGTCGCAAGTAAGGCAATCTTCACAACATCCCATGTAAATAGATAATAAAAGGGGAAGGTACATAGTTGGCTTACACTCGCCACGTCAAACAAAGTACATAGATAGAATTACATCAACCAATCACTCATGGCCCAACTACGGTGGCAAAATAAAAGACCAACCCAACATGCGACACGGTCCCGATCGCCCCAACTGGGCACCACTACTGATCATCAGGGAAAGACACATAGTAACGGCGTGAGTCCTCGTCGAACTCCCACTTGAGCTCAAGCACATCATCTGGAATGGAGTCATCAGGCCCTGCATCTGGTTTGGAAGTAATCTGTGAGCCACAGGGACTCAGCAATCTCGCACCCTCGCGATCAAGACTATTTAAGCTTAAAGGTAAGGTAAGGTAATATGTGGAGCTGCAGCAAGCGACTAGCATATATGGTGGCTAACCTGTTCGAAACTGGGAGCGAGAAGAGAAGGCAAAGCTCGAACGAAGGACTAGAGAACAACCTACGGCAAACATTACTCCAACACCGTGTTCACTTCCCGGACTCCGCCGAGAAGAGACCATCACGGTAACACACGGTTGATTCATTTTAATTAAGTTAGGGTTCAAGTTATTTACAACCGGACATTAACAAATTCCCATCTGCCCATAACCACGGGCACGGCTTTCGAAAGTTAAAATCCCAGTAGGGGAGTCCCAACTTAGCCCATGACAAGCTCTCACAGTCAACGAAGGATATACCTTCTCCCGAGACATTCCGATCAGACTCGGTATCCCGGTTCTACAGGACACTTCGACAAGTTAAAACAAATCCAGCAACACCACCCGAATGTGCCGACAAATCCCGATAGGAGCTGCACATATCTCGTTCTCAGGGCACACTCGGATAAGCAATCCGTACAACTAAAACTAGCCCTCGAGTTTCCCCGAGGTGGTGCTGCAAGGGGCTATAGGTTGGACCAACACTCAGAGGAGCACTGGCCCCGGGGGGTTTAAATAAGATGACCCTCGGGCTCCAGAAACCTAGGGGAAAAAGAGGCTAGGTGGCAAATGGTAAAACCAAGGTTGGGCATTGCTGGAGGAGTTTTATTCAAGGCGATTTGTCAAGGGGTTCCCATTATCACCCAACCGCGTAAGGAACGCAAAATCCGAGAACATAACACCGATATGACGGAAACTAGGGCGGCAAGAGTGGAACAAAACACTAGGCAAAAGGCCGAGCCTTCCACCCTTTACCAAGTATATAGATGCATTAAAATAAGAAGATAATATAATGATATCCCAACAAGAAAATAATGTTCCAACAAGGAACGGTCTCCAATATTCACCTGCAACTAGCAACGCTATAAGAGGGGCTGAGCAAAGCGGTAACATAGCCAATCAACGGATTGCTAGGACATGGTTGGTTAGAGGTTTGACATGGCAATTTGGGAGGCATGATAAGAAATTGGTAGGCATCGTAGCATAGGCATAGCAAAAGAGCGAGCATCTAGCAAAGCAAAGATAGAAGTGATTTCGAGGGTATGATCATCTTGCCTGCAAAGTTGTCAGAGTTAACTGGATCCTCGAAAGCAAACTCAACGGGCTCCTCGTTAGCGAACTCGTATCCCGGCTCTACCCAAACAAGACAAACAAGCAAAAGGACACAATCAACCACGTGCAAAGCTCAAACAACATGATGCAAACACGGTATGCTATGCGGGATGCGATATGTGATGCATATGCAAGATTTGACAAGGAATGAAGGAATCTGTCCTCAACTTGGAAATCCAAGAGTGTCACTGGAAAGGTGGGGTGATTTCGGTAGAAATCGATATAAAGAACACCGGAATCGGATGCACGGTTTGGAAAAGGCAAGCAATTCAAATATGGTACCGGTCTGCGATAAACAGCAAGTAGCCATCTAAATGCAACAACAAAAACATGCTACAACACTCAAACATGGCAACAAAATACATGGCAGGGATCCATTCATGATGCTTAACAAAATATGAACACTGAGCTACGTCCAATTCATCCATTAACAGGTTCAAACAAGAATGACAAAAGTGCAATTGGTAAACAGGTTTCAGACTTAGTGAGATTAACACTTGTCTGGAATTTCAGATCAGGTAGCACACTTTGGAGCAAGAAAACTATATGTTATAGGAACTTAACATGGCAAAGCAAAGCATGGCATGGAGGTACTCAAAGAGCTTAACAAAAGTCCCTTAGTGACCTTGAGCCAAAAGGGATCAGAAAATACAATTGCAAGCATGTGAACATGGCAAAAACATAATCAGATCTCAGACTTTGTGAAAAACTAGAGCATGCAAATCAGATATCAAGTAGGCATGTTTACGAGCTCGATGCACTCACTACAGAGCAAGACATGAAAAAATAAGCATACACCCATTAATAATACACATTATATAAGCTAGACATGGCAAGAACAACAACATAACATGCACGGATCAACTACAACATCCTCGGCAAAATCGCTAACAAGTAGACAATCTGCCCAGATTCACAAAATAGCAAAAGTAGAGCTCTATTGACTCAAGCTAGGGTGCTCCATAATTGCAAACAAAGACATCGATGGATAGAGCACTACAAGATTAACAAATAATCCTTACTGATCATCCTCAAAAGAGGCACGGATCACTAGGAAACAACATGAACATATGGCATTATGATAAAAACAGATCAAGGACTTAGTGGAATTGCTAAGTCCCTGAAATCAGCATTAACGAATGTACCACTTTGCAAGCTTGTGCTAGTCACCACACACGTCACAAAAAATACATGGATAGCACCCATGGAAAGATGGCAAAGCATATAACAAAACACATGTAGAGCTCAGGGGCATATCATGCACACAATAATCATGGCAAAAATGACAAATAGCTATTTGGACCAGCAGATCTGACAACTAGCTTAAATAGCACTCTTCCAACAGCATTTCGGTCATCAAGATGAGCTCATATGAAAATGATGCAGTGAGATGAAATGATGTACTCTCTGAGACGAACATTTTGATATGCTACACGCCCAAAACGGATCTACGGATGCAAACATACGATATGATGAAGATGGCAAAATATTTAGGGTTAGGGACGAAAAAGTCAACCCCGAGATTTAAATCTCAGATCCAGATCCGGGGTGCACGCGACCTGAGGTTCGCCGGTATCCCTGTAGCGGCCGAAGATAACTCGCCGGACTTGGTGCTCGCTGGAGGAAGGAGATGGCCGGAGTGGGAAGGGGCCGGCCGGGGCGGTTTGGGGCGTGGAGGAGGCTGCGGTTGGCGGCGGAGGACGGCGGGGCCGCCGGACGACGAGGAGGCGAGGCGCGGGGCGGTGCGCCGGCGTTGAGGAGCCGCGGCGGAGCGGCAAAGGATGCGGCGGCGTCGGGCGGCCAGCGCCAAAGGAGGCGGCGGCGCTAGCGGGCGCGGGGCGCTGCCCGGTTGGCGCGGGGAGAGGGCCGGCTTCGGCCCGGCGGGCCTCGGCGGCGGCGGGGGCAGGAGCCACCACGTGGCGTGCCTTGGTTCGTCGCGGGCGGTGACGGCGACTTGTCCGGCCGGCATGGACGTGTCCGACGCGGCGCGGTAGATTTTTTTAGGGTTTGAGACGTGGGGAATCCGGGATTTTGGAGGAGGGGCTATTTATAGGCATAGAGGAAGCTAGGAGTGTCCAAATGAGGTGCGGTTTTCGGCCACGCGATCGTGATCGAACGCTCTAGAAGATAGAGAGGGTTTTGGTGGGTTTTGGGCCAAATTGGAGGGGTGTTGGGCTGCAACACACACGAGGCCTTCTCGGTCCCTCGGTTAACCATTGGAGCATCAAACGAAGTCCAAATGGTACGAAACTTGATAGGCGGTCTACCGGTAGTAAACCAAGGCCGCTTGGCAAGTCTCGGTCCAATCCGGAAATGTTTAACCCCCACACACGAAAAGAAGGTAGAAATGACCACTGGAGGAGATAGGAGCGCCGGAATGCAAAACGGACAACGGGAGAAATGCTCGAATGCATGAGATGAACACGTATGCAAATGCAATGCACATGATGACATGATATGAGATGCATGACAACGACAACAACACACGGAGACAAAAACCCGAACCTGAGAAAAAAAATAACGTAGCGCCGGAAACAGCAAGAGTTGGATTACATATTAGGTAAATTACATCCGGGGTGTTACAAAAGTCTCAATGAATTCAACCCATTTAGTATGTCTACGGTTCAGTTTTGCTTGACTTTTAATGTGTTTCAAAGATTCATGATCGGAATGTATAACAAATTCCTTGGGCCATAAATAATGTTTCCATGTTTCTAAGGTCCGAACAAGAGCATATAATTCTTTATCATAAGTAGAATAGTTCAGACTAGGCCCACTCAATTTTTCAGAAAAGTATGCAACAGGTTTGCCATCTTGTAATAACACACCTCCTAATAAAACTCCACTAGCATCACATGCAAGCTCAAAACTCTTATTAAAATCAGGAAGTTGGAGTAAAAGAGCATGTGTCAACTTATCTTTCAATACCGTGAAGGCTTCTTCCTATGTGGTACCCCAAACAAAACGCACGTCCTTCATTGTAAGCTCGTTGAGAGGTGCAGCAATGGTGCTGAAATCACTCACAAAACACCTATAGAAACCAGCGAGGCCAAGGAAACTCCTCACTTGTGTGACCGTTTTGGGCTGCGGCCAACTCTCAATAGCTTCAATCTTGGCTTTATCAACTTCAATTCCCTATGGAGTAACCACATAGCCAAGGAAAGATACTCGGTCGGTGCAAAAGGTGCACTTTCCAAGGTTACCAAAAAAACATGCATCACGTAGAGCAATAAAAACAACACGTAAATGTTCCAAATGTTCCTCCAAAGATTTGCTATAAATCAACATGTCATCAAAGTAAACTACCACAAACCGTCCAATGAAAGCACGTAAAACTTGGTTCATTAATCTCATGAAAGTACTAGGTGCATTAGTTAGCCCAAAAGGCATGAATAACCATTCATATAATCCAAACATAGTTTTAAATGTTGTTTTCCATTCATGTCCCAATTTCATACAAATTTGATGTTATCCACTATGCAAATCAACTTTGGAGAATATTGTAGAGCCACTCAATTCATCAAGCATATCATCTAGCCTAGGAATAGGATGACGATAACGAATAGTAATATTATTAATGCCTCTACAATCAATGCACATACGCGACGTACCATCCTTTTTCGGCACTAAAATGATAGGAACATCACAAGGACTAAGGGATTCGCGTATATAACCTTTGTCATGCAGTTCTTGTACTTGACGAATAATCTCCTTCGTCTCCTCTGGATTGGTACGTTATGGTGCATGGTTGGGTAATGATGCACCGTTAATTAAGTCAATTTGATGATCAATCCTTTGAATAGGTGGTAATCCCGGTGGCACGTCTTGTGGAAATACGTCAGCGAACTCCTGCAAAATGTTAGTGACAGTAGGAGGCAAAGAGGAAGGGACGTCCTCGAATGAAAATAATGCCTCTTTGCACACAAAAGCATAGCAAACAGATTTCCTAAAATCTAGATCATCAATATCAGATTTGGTGGCATGTAAACATGCACTTTTCAATTTAATTTCAGAAGCAACACTAGATGGTTTATTATTAGTCTTCATTTGTTGCTCAAATTCTTTTGCCACAATCTGATTTTCACTCTTATTTTTCTCCTATTTTGCTTTATAAGCTCTATTAATATCATCTTTCAAAATGGAATCGGGAGTCATAGGAAGCAAAGTAATATTTTTATCCTTATGAACTAGAGTATACTGATTGTTTCTACCATGGTGTACATAATTTTTATCAAATTGCCATGGTCTACCAAGTAATAAGGAACATGCTTGCATAGGTACCACATCACAATCAACATAATCAACATATGTAGAGATACTAAAATGCACACGAACAGTACGTGTTACCTTAACCTTGCCGCTGTTGTTGAACCATTGGATGTGGTAAGGATGTGGATGTGGTTTTGTGGTGAGAGATAGCTTCTCCACCATCTCCGTGCTAGCCAAGTTATTGCAGCTCCCTCCATCTATCATGACGCGAGCAGAACGTTCCTTCACAACTCCCTTTGTATGGAACAAATTATGCCTCTGATTTTGCTCAGCTTGTGTAACCCGCACACTCAAAACACGTTGAGCAACTAAACATTCATACCTGTCAGCATCTTCAGGAGCCATGTATTGCGTCTGATGATCAGAATCATCTCCACCGTGTTCTTCATGTGTAATAAGAGCCAAAGTCTCCTCATCATAGTCACTAGCGGACTCATACCCACCATCCTCAGTAACAATCATCACATGCTGAGATTTGCATTCTCTCGCAAAATTTCCTCTTGCCTTACAACGATGACAAATAGTATCACTTGTGTGCCCTGTTGATGCCATGGAAGAAGAAGAGCTCTGTGCAGGCCCAGCAGGTGTGCTCTTGGCAGATAGTGGTGGTTGTGCCTGCTTTCTTGTATCACGGCTGGAGGTGGCACCTGATGGAGGTGCTGGTCCAGTCGAAGTAGAGGATGCACGTGGTGTCCATGATGAAGATCGACCTGCAGAAAAGTTAGTTCGTGTCAATGCCTGTTGATCCTGCACTTCACGTTCAGCTTTATAAGCAAGATGGAATAAACGAGTGATATTAGTGTACTCCTTATACTCTAGAATGGTCTGAATCTCTCTATTTAATCCACCCATAAAACGTGCAAGCATAGCTTCATTCTCCTCAACAATACCACATCTAATCATGCCAGTTTGTAATTCCTGATAATATTCTTCTACAGAATTTTTTTCCTTGTCTTAAACACTGCAATTTTTGAAGTAATTCACATTGATAATAAGGTGGAACCCAACGAGTACGCATAGCAGCATTCAAAGTAGCCCAAGTAGCTGGAACGGGATATAATCTACAATGTTTCAGACCACCAAACACATGCAAAACAAGTGAAAGCACAAACAGCAGCAGGAACACGTCTCTCTTCGGGATATTGTAAACATGTAAAACGTTGTTCAATTTCTAACTCCCAAGTAAGATATATATCAGGAATATATCTACCCTCAAATGGTGGAATATTATATTAAGTTTAGGAAGATGGTCATGATCTCGTACCTCAGGTGGTGGTGCAGCCCTACCATTGCGATGATATGCATGAGGACAACCTGGTGGTGGTGCTGGTGGCTGCACGTAGTTCTAATTTTGATCAACCTCATCCTCATAATGGTCCTCCAGCTCTGTAGTAGCAGCAGGAGCTATAGAAGCACCAAAGTAGGTACAATAGCAACAGAGGTTTGACCAAGCTCAATGGGAACGCGCTGTGCTCGTCCCACTTGATTTGGAAGACGATGTTGTTGTTGTTGTTGTTGTAGAGGTGCGACAGGTGCAACGGGCGGTGGAAAACGCGCGAGCAATTCATTAAACTTGTTATCGAGCTTTGTTTCGAACACCTTCTCAATACCATCTATCTTCTCCATGGCCTCTTCAAATCTATTTAGCACATCTTCCACCTGTCCACTCATCATTTGCTGAAGCTTATCATGTAACTCTTTGTTTGTCATATTCTCCCAGTCAGTCTCGTCGGCTTGTGATCCTGCCATGGTTAGCAGCAATAGAAACACACAAGAATATGATCCTACAGACTACTAGGAAGTGGTGGTGATGGTGTGGTGGACAGTCACAAATCCGTCAAGCGAATCTCATATTCTTACCAGCTCTTACCAAGCAGCAGGTGGTGATCAGCAACCGTTGTAGTCAGAACTCTCAAAGCTTGGATAGAGCGATTACTAGGGAGACTCAAACGCATGACGTAGATGTATGTGGAGCTGGGAAGGCTTATAATATGGTAGCAAAAAGGGTCAGCAATAATCAATTCAGATATGCAAAGTTGAATAAACGCTCAACAATGGTACTGTGCTGGTGCTAGGCTAGACCGTGCTAGAGACGCGAGCCTAGAACACTAACAAAATCACGGCGCTGCACGTAAACAAGGGGAAAGCACACTCTGGAACTTTTTTTCGCTCTGTTTTTTTTACGCTCCTCTTTTTTTTGCGATCTTCTTTTTTTTGCGAAAAATCACTATAATGGCGAGTGTCTCAAATCTCTTCCCTCGTTAAACTGAGAGGATGGGCACGAAATTTTTTTTTGACTTTTTTTCACAAATCAGGGCAGCGACGACAAAAAAGTGCGACAAAAAATCACTATGATGGCACATGGCTCAAAAGACTCAAAAAAGCCTAAAATATGATAGGGAAAAAATATTTTTGCCTGTGAAAATTTAGGCCTAAAAACTGCCCGGGGGTCTCCAGACTCTTTTTTTGAAACCTACTCAGGCAAGGAAACACGAAACGGAAATTAGATGGATCTCGAAAACTAACCTAATATGAAAGGAACTCGGATTGGTGGTGGATATATGGTGGTACGATATAGTAGCGGTGGTTGTATATGGATACGGATTGGAGGTGGTATATGGATATGGATTGGTGGTGGTATATGGATACGGATTGGTGATGGTATATGGAGACGAATTGGTGGCGGATAAGCGGTGGTGGTAGACGGCAGGGGCGGTGATGATGGTGCTGCGGCGGTGTGACAACTTATGACCAGAACTCGAAACTCTAAAAGACTAGACTCTAAGACCAGCAACTTGTGTAACACCCTCGATGCGACTATAGCTCCCACGTGTCGAGGCACGACTTAGAGACATAATCGCATTGAAGGCATATGTCGCAAGTTAGGCAATCTTCACAACATCCCATGTAATAATAATAAAAGGGGAGATAACATAGTTGGCTTACACTCGCCACGTCAATCAAGTACATAAATAACATTACATCATCCAAACACTCATGGCCCGACTACGGCGCCAAAATAAAAGAGAACCCAACATGTGACACGGTCCCAATCACCCCCAACTGGGCACCACTACTGATCATCGGGAAAGGAAACGTAGTATCGTTGAGAGTCTTCGTCGAACTCCCACTTGAGCTCATACGCGTCACCTGGGGCGGAATCATCAGGGCCTGCATCTGGTGTAATAGTAATCTGTGAGCCACAGGGACTCAGCAATCTCGCACCCTCGCGATCAAGACTATTTGAGCTTATAGGTAAGGCAAGGTAAAATATGAGTGGAGCTACAGCAAGCGACTAGCAAGTATGGTGGCTAACTTATTCGCAAAAGAGAGCGAGAAGAGGAGGCAAAGCACGAGCGAGAAACTAGAGAACAACCTGCGCAAACATTACTCCAACACCGTGTCCACTTCCCGAACTCCGCCGAGAAGAGGCCATCACGGTAACACACTCGGTTGATTCATTTTAATTAAGTTAAGGTTCAAGTTATCTACAACCGGACATTAACAAATTCCCATCTGCCCATAACCGCGGGCACGGCTTTCGAAAGTTCAATCCCTGCAGGGGAGTCCCAACTTAGCCCATGACAAGCTCTCACAGTCAATGAAGGAAAAGACCTCCTCCCGAGACGTTCCGATCAGACTCGGTATCTCGGTAACTCAAGACACTTCAACAGGTTAAAACAAGACCAGCAACACCGCCCGGATGCGCCGACAAATCCCGATAGGAGCTGCACATATTTCTCAGGGCACACTCAGATGAGCAAGACGTCGGGTAGGCCAGCCCAGAGTTGCCCCTGGTAGCCCCGGACATCGCTCGGTTGGACCAACACTCAGAGGAGCACTGGCCCGGGGGGGGGGGGGGGGGGGGTTAAAATAAGATGACCCTTGAGTCTGCAGAACCCAAGGGAAAGAAAAGGCTAGGTGGCGAATGGTAAGACCAATGTTGGGCATTGCTGAAAAAGCTTTAATCAAGGCGAAATATCAAGGGGTTCCCATTATAACCCAACCGCGTAAGGAACGCAACAATTGGGGAACATAACACCGATATGACGGAAACTAGGGCGGCAAGAGTGGAACAAAACACTAGGCGAGAGGCCGAGCCTTCCACCCTTTACCAAGTATATAGATGCATTAAGATAACATAGCAAAATAATGATATCCCAACAAGTAAATAAATGTTGCAACAAGGAACGGCCTCCAAACTTCACCTGCAACTAGCAACACTATAAGAGGGGCTGAGCAAAGCGGTAACATAGCCGATCAACGGTTTGCTAGGACAATGGTGGGTTAGAGGTTTGACATGGCAATTTGGGAGGCTTGCAAGCAAGTGGTAGGCATCGTAGCAATGGCATAGCAAAGAGCAATTTGGGAGGCTGTACAAGCAAATGGTAGGCATCGTAGCATTGGCATAGCAAAAGCGAGCAAACTAGCATAGCAAAGATAGTAGTGATTTCGAGGGTATGATCATCTTGCCTGCACAGTTGTCAGAGTTGACTGGAACCTCAAAAGCAAACTCAACGGGCTCCTCGGTAGCGAACTCGTCTCCCGGCTCTACCCAACAAGACAAACAAGCAACAAGGATACAATCAACCACGTGCAAGACCAAGCAATATAATGAAATGATGATATGCTATGCGGGATGCGATGATGCAAAATGCAAGATATGACAGAAAATGCATGAACCTGGCCTCAACTTGGAATTCCAAGGGTGCCACTGGAAAGATGAGATGAAATCGCTTGAAAACGATATAAAGAACGCCGGAATCGGAGTTACGGTTTGGAAATGGCAAGCGATTCAAAAATGACACCGGTCTGCGATTTACAGCAAGTAGGCATCTAAATGCAATGAAGATGAACATTCTACAGCACCCAAACATGACAAAATACATGGCAGGGATGCACACAAGATGCTTAACAAAAGTCTAGCACTGAGCTACGGCCAAATCATCCATTAACAGGTTCAAACAAGCATGGCAAAAACGCAAATGGTAAAACAGATCTCAGACTTAGTGAAATTAACACTTGTCTGGAATTTCAGATCATATAGCCCTCTTCGGAGCAACAAAACAACATGCTACAGGACCTGAACATGACAAAGAAAGACATGGCATGGAGCTACTCAACAAGCTTAACAAAAGTCCCTTAGTGACCTTGAGCCAAAAGGGATCACAAAATATACTAACAAGCACACGAACATAGCAAAAACATAATCAGTTTTCAGACTTAGTGAAAACTGGGACATGCTGAAACATAACTCACGAAGGCATGTTTACGAGCTCGATGCACTCACCACGGTGCAAGTCATGGCAATAAAATAACACCCATTAAGAAGGCACAAAATACAAGCTAGACATGGCAAGAACAATGGCATAGCATGCACGGATCAACTACAATAACATCGGCAAAATCGCAAACAAGTTGACGATCTGCCCAGATTCACAATGAAGCAAAAGTAGAGCTCGATTGACTCAAGCTAGGGTGCTCCATAATTGCAAACAAAGACATGGATGGATAGAGCATAACAAGATTAACAAAACTCCTTTACTGATCATCCTCAAAAGAGGCACGGATCACTAGAAAACTAACTATGTCCCTGAACAGATTTACCGGGTGCCTCACTTTGCAAGCTTGCACAAGTCACCACACACATCACAAAAATGCATGGGTTGCACCTCGTGAAAGAAGACAAAATCCTTAACAAAACATATGAAGGACTCACAGGCATATCATGCACACAACAATCATGGCAAAAATGACAAAAGTCTAAGATGAACTAGCAGATCTGACAATTAACTCACGAAGCCTCCTTCTAACAGCATTTCGGGCATCAAGATGAGCTCAAATGAAAATGATGCAATGGAATGAAATGATGTACTCTCTGAGATGAACATTTTGATATGCTATATGCCCAAATCGGAGCTACGGATGCAAAGTTACGGAGCCGCGAACATGTGCATATGAGCTAAAATCCTGAGGACTTAGACGAAAAATGACCTAGGGTTAGGATTTCAGATCTGAGATCTGCGCGGATTACGAGGCCGCCGGAGTTACTGTTCACCGCCGGAATGTCGAGGGCGGCGGCGGCCGGGGTTGGGGACGGTGCCGGCGAGGTCGCCGGTGGCCGGGCCGGAGCTGGGGCCGGCCGGGGTTGGGGACGTGTCCGGCGAGGTCGCCGGTGGCCGGGCCGGAGCTGGGGCCGGCCGGGGCGAGGGGGCGGCGCGGCGCGGTGTCCCGGCCGCGGCGGAGCGGGCGGCGGCGGCCGGCAGCTGCGGGCGGAGGCGGCGGCGGCTGCGGGCGGCGGCGGCGCGTGGAGGAGGGCGGTGGCTCGGGGAGCGGCCCGGGAGGCGGCGCGGGAGGGCCGGCCTCGGGCCTCTGTGGGCCGGCTGGGGCGGCGAGTGGCACGGCGCCACGTGGCAGCGGCGAGGCCGTCCGGACGTGTCCGGCGGTGGCGGATCTGAGATTTTAGGGTTTCGGGGGAGGAGACCCGGGATTTGGAATGGGGGGGTCTATTTATAGGCATAGAGGGAGCTAGGTGAGTCCAAATGAGGTGCGGTTTTCGGCCACGCGATCGTGATCGAACGCTCTAGGAGATGGAGCAGAGTTTGGTGGGTTTTGGGCCAAATTGGAGGGGTGTTGGGCTGCAACACACACGAGGCCTTTTCGGTCCCTCGGTTATCCGTTGGAGAATCAAACGAAGTCCAAATGATACGAAACTTGACAGGCGGTCTACCGGTAGTAAACCAAGGCCGCTTGGCAAGTCTCGGTCCAATCTGGAAATGTTTAATCCCCACACACGAAAGGAGGCTAGAAATGACCACCGGAGGAGAACGAAGCGCCGGAATGCAAAACGGACAACGGGGAAAATGCTCGAATGCATGAGATGAACACGTATGCAAAATGCAATGCACATGATGACATGATATGAGATGCATGACAACGACAACAACACACAGAGACAAAACCCGAACCCGAGGAAATAAATATAACTTAACGCCAGAAACGGCAAGAGTTGGAGTACAAATAGGGAAAGTTACATCTGGGGTGTTACAACACTCCACCACTATGAAAAGATCTCGTCCCGAGATCTAGGACTGAAAGAACGCCGGGTACTCAGAACGGAGGTGATCCTCGCGTTCCCAGGTAGCTTCACGGTCGGAATGGTGTGACCACTTGACTTTGAGAAATTTGATTGACTTGTTGCGAGTCTTGCGTTCAGTCTCTTCAAGAATAGCAACTGGGTGCTCACGATAAGAGAGATCTTCTTGGAGCTCAATGTCCTCGAAGTTGACGGTGCGGTCAGGAGTCTTGAAGCACTTTCGAAGCTGAGAGACATGGAACACATCATGAACATTTGCAAAGTTTGAAGGAAGCTCGAGTTCATAGGCGAGGTCGCCTCTCTTGCTCACAATCTTGAAAGGTCCCACGTATCTAGGGGCAAGCTTCCCTTTGATACCGAAGCGACGAGTACCTTTCATAGGAGAGACACGGAGGTAAACATGATCTCTGATCTCGAAAGCCAAATCACGGTGCTTACTATCATAGTAGCTCTTCTGGCGGGATTGGGCTGCTTTGAGGTTATCTCGAATGACTTTGCACATTTCCTCTGCTTCTATGATTAAGTCATTACCCAAAAGCTGACGTTCACCGGTTTCAGACCAGTTGAGAGGGGTACGGCACTTCCTGCCATACAGAATTTCAAATGGGGCCTTGCCCGAACTTGCTTGAAAACTGTTGTTGTAGGAGAATTCAGCATAAGGAAGACAATCCTCCCACTTCATGCCGAAGGAGATCACACAAGCCCTGAGCATATCTTCAAGAATCTGGTTGACACGCTCGACTTGACCGCTTGTTTGAGGATGGAAAGCTGTGCTGAAGTGGATGTTCGTGCCCATGGCCTTCTGGAAAGAATCCCAAAACTTTAAGGTAAAGATGCTGCCACGGTCTGAAGAGATCACTTGAGGAATACCGTGCAGAGAGACAATACGAGAGGTATAGAGTTCCGCCAATTGGGCTGCATTGATCGACTCTTTGATAGGCAGAAAGTGAGCCACCTTGGTGAGTTTGTCGATGACAACAAATATAGCATCATTGCCACGCTTGGACTTTGGAAACCCAGTCACGAAGTCCATCTCAATGTGGTCAAACTTCCATTCTGGAATGGCAAGAGGTTGGAGGAGACTTGTTGGCCTTTGGTGTTCTGCCTTCACTCTTCTGCAGACATCACATTCATTCACGAATTGAGCGATCTCGCGCTTCATTCGAGTCCACCAATAAGCTTGCTTAAGGTCCTGATACATCTTCGTGCTCCCAGGGTGGATGGAGAGGAGAGAATTGTGAGCCTCGTTCATGATCACTTTACGAAGTTCACCTTTGGGCACAACAGTACGATCCTCGAAGAAGAGAGTGTCCTTGTCATCAAGGCGGTAACACTTGTACTTGGATTGAGTCTTGGCAATCCCAATCTTCACCTTTTTCACCATAGCATCAAGGAGCTGGGCTTGGCGAATCTGGTCTTCCAAGGTAGGAGAGACTTGAAGGTTGGCGAGGAATCCTTGAGGAACAACTTGCAGATTAAGTTTGCGGAAAGCATCACAAAGCTCGGGTTGATAAGGCTTAAGAATCAGACTGTTGCAGTAAGCCTTTCTGCTCAAAGCGTCAGCAATCACATTGGCCTTTCCTGGAGTATACTCAATACTCAGATTATACTCTTGAATCATTTCGACCCATCGAGTTTGCCTGAGGTTGAGATTAGGCTGAGTGAAGATGTACTTGAGACTCTTGTGATCAGTGAAAATGTCCACTTTTCTTCCCAATAGAAGATGTCTCCAAGTCAAAAGAGCATGCACAACTGCCGCCAACTCGAGATCATGAGTGGGGTAGTTCTTCTCATTAGGCTTCAACTGGCGAGATGTATAAGCAACAACTTTCTTCTCTTGCATCAATACTGCGCCAAGACCTTGGAGAGAGGCATCACAAAAGACCTCGTACGGCTTGGATTCATCAGGCGGAGTCAGAACTGGAGCAGTGATCAACTTCTCTTTCAAAGTGTTGAAAGCAATATCACACTCCCGAGACCAAACGTACTTGACGTGCTTCTGAAGAAGATTTGGGAGAGGCTTCGTGATCTTAGAAAAGTTTTCAACGAATCTTCGGCAATAGCTTGCGAGACCGAGAAAACTGCGGAGTTGCTTCACGTTCTGAGGAGGTTCCCAATTCACAATTGCAGACACCTTCTCAGGATTCATGGCAATGCCCTTAGCAGAGATGATATGACCAAGATAAAGAACCTCATCGAGCCAAAATTCACACTTGGAGAACTTGGCGTAGAACTGATGTTCTCTGAGCTTATCAAGAACCAAACGCAAGTGCTTGGCATGATCTTCCTTGTTCTTGGAGAAAACCAGAATGTCGTCGAGATAGACCAAAACGAAGTCATTGGTGTAGGCGTTGAAGATGAAGTTCATCATGCAAGAGAACGTCGGAGGAGCGTTGGCAAGGCCAAAAGACATGACGGTGTATTCATATGAACCAAAGCTTGTTCTGAATGCTGTCTTGGGAATATCTTCTTCACGAATGTGAATCTGGTGATAACCCATACGGAGATCAAGCTTGGAGAATACTTGAGCACCTTTGAGTTGTTCGAACAACTCATTGATGTTGGGAAGTGGGTATTTGTTCTTGATGGTCTTCTTGTTCACTGGACGGTAATCAACACAAAGTCGGTCCGTTCCATCCTTCTTCTTCACAAAAAGAACACCACAACCCCACGGAGAAGAACTAGGCCGGATGAGACCCATTATCTCTTGCTCATCGAGTTGCTTCTTCAGCTCCTTCAACTCTTCAGGTCCGAGCTTGTAAGGACGTTTGCACACAGGTTCCGTACCAGGCTCAATATCAATAACGAATTCAACTGGCCGGTGCGGAGGCATTCCTGGGAGCTCTTCTGGAAAGACGTCTTGATATTGGCAAACTACTGGAATTTGAGAGATTGCATCCAATTCACCCTTCTCATTGAGAGAAAACAGACGGATGGTATCCCCATGAGCGGCAAAGACAATTACATCCTCAGACGAATGAGTCAATTGAATCTTCCTGGCTGCACAATCAAGCTGAGCCTTGTGCTTAGAAAGCCAATCCATTCCGAGAATAAGATCAATATCTGAGTTACCAAGCACCATAGGAGAAGAATGGAACTTGTAGTCGCCCAATGTGATAGTAACATCCGGAGCCATCTTTTGGTGTTCATGAACAAACCCGGAGAACAAACCGCTATCGGCTTAGGCAAATCAATAGTATGCACATCATGCATGGATGCAAAAGGCTTCGACAAAAATGATAAAGATGCACCAGTGTCAAAAAGAACTCTTGCGGGAATGTCATTAACAGGAAGGTTACCCATGATCACATCTGGTGATTCTTCTGCCTGAGCTGCATTCAGCAAGTTGACCTTGGCGGACTTGGGGTTATGCTTGACGACAGCTGTACTTGCTGATCTGATAGGAGGAGGAGGAGGAAGACGCCTCTGGTTGAAACACTTGTTGGCATAGTGACCCTTCTGTTGGCACTTGTTGCACGTGACCTCTGAAAGCGGACGGTGATACGGAGCACTCGATCTTGGAGCTTGAGACGAAGTCTTGTACTGAAAGCCAGGGTTGGGTGGGTGGGAAGAACCACTGCCACCTTTACTCTTCTGTTGATACGGCTGACGGAACGGAGGAGGAGGAAGCCAAAACTTCTGCTGCTTGGCCACTTGAGTAGAGGAGGAAGGAGTAACATCTCTGACTCGCTTCTTGGAAGCATCACACCTCAACTGAGCAGCCTCTTGCTTCAGTGCCATGTTGTAGAACTCATCGTACCTCAAGGGCTCAAAGAGAACAAGAGCGAGTAGAATATCTTCTCTGAGACCACCCCTGAACTGATATATCATGCTCTTCTCATCAGGGGCGTCCTGCTTGGCAAAGCGGGCGAGCTTCTGGAACAACTTGTTGTAGTCATAGACAGACAAAGAGCCTTGCTTCAGATTGCAGAATTCCTCACACTTGCTTTCAACCACGCTCTGGGGAATATGATGAGCTCGGAAATCTCGACGGAAATCATCCCAAGTGATAACACGTCCACCTCTGGAGTCCATGTACTGCTGGAACCATTCTGCAGCTTGATCTTTGAGTTGGAAGGAAGCGAACTTGACAAAGTCCTCAGGCCTGACGTTACTGCACTCGAAATGCTTACACAGATCCACAAGCCAATCGTCAGCATCGGTTGCCTCAACACAATTGCTGAAAGTCTTTGGCCCGTTAGCAAGGAACTGGTTGAGTGTAGCAAAGTGACTCTGATTGCTGCCTTGATTGCGCTCTTGAAGAATTTGCATGATCAGCTGAGTGTTTGCATTGGTTGCGGCCATCACAGCTTTCCATGCCTCTGGAGGAGGTGGAGGTGGTGGCGGATCAGGATTCGGAGTCGTGCGCGTTGGAGGAGCCATCCTGAAGAGGTTGACCACCATTAGCACATTGACAGATAAATATTGAAGCTGAATCCAACGGAATGAAAATTGCAACATATAGTCTTCACATCCGAACAAAATGCACGAATGCATTCCTCTTGAAATGGTCAGATATCCATAAATTGAGAAGCCACGTAGAATTAAGGTAGAGAAATAAATCAACAAGGTACGGATCAAGAACGAATAATCGGTAAGAAATCCCAATCTCAAACCAATATTCGTGGAAGAAGAACTAGAGCTACTAGAATTCCCACCTATGAAACTCCCGAACCTTTCTGGTTATGCAATCAGGTGTTGGGGATACAGGGGAAGCATAATTTCTCACCCAAACTAGCAAATCTTACATCCAGCTGTATCCATCCTTCAATACATAACCAAGAAACCTTCGGAAACCATCTACCTCAACCTTCGAAAAGTATCCGTTATACAAGTTATGGCGATACCCCCGAACTCCCGCCCCAGTACTGGGTGGCGTCGAGGTTATCTCACCAACGAACTGCATAAAAGAGATTTTCGATGTCGACGAAAATATCTCAAGTATTCCAGAATTGCAACGATAAAATTATGATGACAACACCTCAGAGCTCAACTCCCCGGGACACTTCCACTAAACCCCTGACAGGAGGCACCAAGACAATGTTCTCATCATAAGCCATCGGAACGATTCCAAGATACTCGCGTGATCCTAAATTTTTTTTTAGTGAAATTTGAGAAGAGAAGAGTCAAAACTCTACGTCAGGAAGCCTTACCAGAGTGATGAGGAGACTGGGGAGTAAAAAGAATTCCTAATCTCTCCGATATATAATTCCTAAAGACTCAAAACATTTTTTCTAGACACAACTCGGCCGCTAAAAACGATCAAGCAATGGGGCTCCTAAGGTCGGGGAAGGCTCTGATACCAACTTGTAACACCCTCGATGTGACTATAGCTCCCACGTGTCGAGGCACGACTTAGAGACATAATCGCATTGAAGGCATATGTTGCAAGTTAGGCAATCTTCACAACATCCCATGTAATAATAATAAAAGGGGAGATAACATAGTTGGCTTACACTCGCCACGTCAATCAAGTACATAAATAACATTACATCATCCAAACACTCATGGCCCGACTACGGCGCCAAAATAAAAGAGAACCCAACATGCGACACGGTCCCAATCACCCCCAACTGGGCACCACTACTGATCATCGGGAAAGGAAACGTAGTATCGTTGAGAGTCTTCGTTGAACTCCCACTTGAGCTCGTACACGTCACCTGGGGCGGAATCATTAGGCCCTGCATCTGGTGTAATAGTAATCTGTGAGCCACAGGGACTCAGCAATCTCGCACCCTCGCGATCAAGACTATTTGAGCTTATAGGTAAGGCAAGGTAAAATATGAGTGGAGCTGCAGCAAGCGACTAGCAAGTATGGTGGCTAACTTATTCGCAAAAGAGCGCGAGAAGAGGAGGCAAAGCACAAGCGAGAAACTAGAGAACAACCTGCGCAAACATTACTCCAACACCGTGTCCACTTCCCGGACTCCGCCGAGAAGAGGCCATCACGGTAACACACTCGGTTGATTCATTTTAATTGAGTTAAGGTTCAAGTTATCTACAACCGGACATTAACAAATTCCCATCTGCCCATAACCGCGGGCACGGCTTTCGAAAGTTCAATCCCTGCAGGGGAGTCCCAACTTAGCCCATGACAAGCTCTCACGGTCAACGAAGGAATAGACCTCCTCCCAAGATGTTCCGATCAGACTCGGTATCTCGGTAACTCAAGACACTTCAACAGGTTAAAACAAGACCAGCAACACCGCCCGAATGCGCCGACAAATCCCGATAGGAGCTGCACATATCTCTTTCTCAGGGCACACTCAGATGAGCAAGACGTCGGGTAGGCCAGCCCAGAGTTGCCCCTGGTAGCCCCGGACATCGCTCGGTTGGACCAACACTCAGAGGAGCACTGGCCCGGGGGGGGTGGGGGGGGGGTTAAAATAAGATGACCCTTGAGTCTGCAGAACCCAAGGGAAAGAAAAGGCTAGGTGGCGAATGGTAAGACCAATGTTGGGCATTGCTGGAAAAGCTTTAATCAAGGCGAAATATCAAGGGGTTCCCATTATAACCCAACCGCGTAAGGAACGCAACAATCCGGGAACATAACACCGATATGACGGAAACTAGGGCTTCAAGAGTGGAACAAATCACTAGGCGAGAGGCCGAGCCTTCCACCCTTTACCATGTATATAGATGCATTAAGATAACATAGCAAAATAATGATATCCCAACAAGTAAATAAATGTTCCAACAAGGAACGGCCTCCAAACTTCACCTGCAACTAGCAACGCTATAAGAGGGGCTAAGCAAAGCGGTAACATAGCCAATCAACGGTTTGCTAGGACAATGGTGGGTTAGAGGTTTGACATGGCAATTTGGGAGGCTTGCAAGCAAGTGGTAGGCATCGTAGCAATGGCATAGCAAAGAGCGAGCAAACTAGCATAGCAAAGATAGTAGTGATTTCGAGGGTATGATCATCTTGCCTGCATAGTTGTCAGAGTTGACTGGATCCTCACAAGCAAACTCAACGGGCTCCTCATTAGCGAACTCGTCTCCCGGCTCTACCCAAACAAGACAAACAAGCAACAAGGATACAATCAACCACGTGCAAACTCAAACAAAAAGATGCAATGATGACATGCTATGCGGGATGCGATGCGGGATGCAAAATGCAAGATATGACAGGAAATGTATGAACCTGGACTCAACTTGGAAAACCAAGTGTGCCACTGGAAAGATGGGATGAAATCGCTTGAAAACGATATAAAGATCATCGGAATCGGAGTTACGGTTTGGAAATGGCAAGCGATTTAACAATGACACCGGTCTGCGATTTACAGCAAGTAGGCATCTAAATGCAACGAGATGAACATGCTACAACACCCAAACATGACACCAAAATACATGGCAGGGTTGCACACAAGATTCTTAACAAAATACTAGCACTGAGCCACGGCCAATTCATCCATTATGAGGTTCAAACAAGCATGGCAAAAACGCAAATGCAAAACAGATTTCAGACTTTGTGAAATTAACACTTGTCTGAAATTTCAGATCATGAAGCCCTCTTCGGAGCAGCAAAACAACATGCTACAGGACCTGAACATGACAAAGAAAGACATGGCATGGAGCTACTCAACAAGCTTAATAAAAGTCCCTTAGTGACCTTGAGCCAAAAGGGATTACAAAATATACTAACAAGCACACGAACATAGCAAAAACATAATCAGTTTTCAGACAGTGAAAACTGGGACATGCTGAAATATAACTCACAAAGGCATATTTACGAGCTCGATGCACTCACTACAGAGCAAGTCATGGCAGGACAAGCATACACCCATAAAGTAGGCACAAAATACAAGCTAGACATGGCAAGAACGATGGCATAGCATGCACGGGCCAACTACAATAACATCGGCAAAATCGCAAACAAGTTGACGATCTGCCCAGATTCACAACGAAGCAAACGTAGAGCTCGATTGACTCAAGCTAGCTTGCTCCATAATTGCAAACAATGACACGGATGGATAGAGCACTACAAGATTAACAAAACTCCTTTACTGATCATCCTCAAAAGAGGCACGGATCACTAGGAAACAGCATGAACATATGGCATCATGAACTAAATAATCCCAGACTTAGTGAAAACTACCAAGTCCCTGAAAACAGATTTACCGGGTGCCTCACTTTGCAAGTTTGCAGAAGTCACCACACACATCACAGAAATGCATGGTTTGCACCTCTGGAAAGAAGACGAAATCCTTAACAAAACATATGAAGGACTCATAGGCATATCATGCACACAATAATCATGGAAAAAATGACAAAAGTCTAAGATGAACTAGCAGATCTGACAATTAACTCACGAAGGCCTCTTCCAACAGCGTTTCGGGAATCAAGATGAACTCAAATGAAAATGATGCAATGTAATGTAATGATCTACTCATCGAGGCGAACATTTTGATATGCTATATGCCCAAATCGGAGCTACGGATGCAAAGTTACGGAGCCGCAAACATGTGCATATGAGCTAAAATCCTGAGGACTTAGACGAAAAATGACCTAGGGTTAGGATTTCAGATCTGAGATCTGCGCGGATTAGGAGGCCGCCGGAGTTACTTTTCACCGCCGGAATGTCGAGGGCGGCGGCGGCCGGGGTTGGGGACGTGTCCGGCGAGGTCGCCGGTGGCCGGGCCGGAGCTGGGGCCGGCCGGGGCGAGGGGGCGGCGCGGCGCGGCGTCCCGGCCGCGGCGGAGCGGGCGGCGGCGGCCGGCAGCTGCGGGCGGAGGCGGCGGCGGGCGGCGGCGGCAGCCGGGCGGCGGCGGCGCGTGGGGGAGGGCGGCGGCTCGGGGCGCGGCCCGGGAGGCGGCGCGGGAGGGCCGGCCTCGGGCCTCTACGGGCCGGCTGGGGCGGCGAGTGGCGCGGCGCCACATGGCTGCGGCGGGGCTGGCCGGACGTGTCCGGCGGCGGCGGATCTAAGATTTTCGGGTTTCGGGGGAGGAGACCCGTGATTTGGAATGGGGGGGGGTCTATTTATAGGCATAGAGGGAGCTAGGAGAGTCCAAATGAGGTGCGGTTTTCGGCCACGCGATCGTGATCGAACGCTCTAGGAGATGGAGCAGAGTTTGGTGGGTTTTGGGCCAAATTGGAGGGGTATTGGGCTGCAACACACACGAGGCCTTTTCGGTCCCTCGGTCCAAATGATACGAAACTTGACAGGCGGTCTACCGGTAGTAAACCAAGGCCGCTTGGCAAGTCTCGGTCCAATCTGGAAATGTTTAATCCCCACACACGAAAGAAAGCTAGAAATGACCACCGGAGGAGAACGAAGTGCCGGAATGCAAAACGGACAACGGGGAAAATGCTCGAATGCATGAGATGAACACGTATGCAAAATGCAATGCACATGATGACATGATATGAGATGCATGACAACGACAACAACACACGGAGACAAAACCCGAACCCGAGGAAATAAATATAACTTAACGCCGGAAACAGCAAAAGTTGGAGTACAAATAGGGAAAGTTACATCCGGGGTATTACAACTTGACACGACGATGCAACCGCAAATTCAAAAAAGCAAATACAGAAAAGATTATGCAAAGGCTTAGATTGGTTCGGATAGGATGAACTAACCACAATTTTTTTTGCTTTTTCGTGGACTATAGGTATGAAGAATAGACTCGATCTAAACTACGAAAAACTGTAAAATCTCACCGAGCAACCTGGAAATCTGATACCACTTGATAGAGACGAAGGTCTCCCGATGTTTCAATGAGATAGATATCGTTTTCTGTGGTAGTCGGCTTTGATTATCCGACTACGAACGTGTGAAGACGTCGCGCTTTAGCAATCGCTAAACCAACTTCCAAGGGTTATTGACCATGCCCGAGCACGATCAACCTGACCACGAGAGTCTATTTCCTGCGAGCAAACGACGAACAAGCAAGAAACTGAGATTGCAATCTGGATATTGCGAATAAAAGAGGAAAGCTTTATTAATGAAGGTGGGATTCTGTGACGCCTTTGTCTGGTTGTTGAACACAAACGAAGTACACGAAGTTGCAGCTATGGAAAATTTTAATCTAAAGAAAACTCAAAGTCTAAACGACGCTCTAAGGGTTGTATACGTGGAGGAAGAGGGGGGGAATTTCGTGGCCCTTGGAGGAGGGGTCCAAAACCAACCCTAACTCTTGTTTCCCCACACATACAGGCTCTAAAAACAGCCTATACTTAAGTATTTCGAAAATACATGGGTCTGACCCAGTAATAAGGTGACGCAGCACCTAGAATAGCCTCTGGACGAAATTTATGAAGTGGCATCTTGTATATTTCGTCCAAGGCTTCATGCACTCCTTATGGTGGCTTCAAAGTCCTGAAATCATCACTTGTAACTCTGTTCTTGATCCCCTTGCGCATGCCATCATCTCCATGCTTGAACTTGCTCCAAGGTTCATCTTTCTTGTCCAAGCTAGGCCCTTCATTTGTAAGGAAAACAAATGTATCCAATTTAGGCAGCATCATATTCTCATGAACATTAGAATCGTTACCAAGAAACGAAAGTACCCGATAATTCAATTGGCGTGTGCGAGCTCTAGTAATTGGTCCAGTATGTATAGCAGCAGGGGCTGTGGGTGTAACAATGGTATTGATGTCCTCAGCAGGATACATGGGCCCTTGGTCCGTTCTCTGTGCACAAGCAGGGGCTAGATGCCCGGGCTGGGGGCCAGATGTACGATGCTTCGGGACGGGACGGATGTCCGGGGCAAGGGGCCGGAAGTCTGGGCTGGCTTGGATCTTCTAGATGCATTCGGTGATGGAGGGGTCGGATTTCCGGGCGAAGGGGCCAGATGTCCGGGGCTTCGGGATGAGCCGGATGTTCGGGCTGCGCTGGTCCTTTTCGGTGTTCTCTGGATAGCCGATGCCGGATTGCCGGGGCAAGGGCCAGATGTTTGGGATGGTCCGGAGGTCTGGGCTGGTCCGGAGGTCTGGGCTGGTCCGGATGTCCGGGGCCTGTAGCTGCTGGCTCTTCTTCCTTCTCCTCCCTTTGCTTCTACGCACGCTTGGCCTTGGTCCTTGGGGTCTTCATGGTCTCCTCGGGTGTACCTGAGTATGCACAAGGTTCGCGCTTGAAGTAGCATCCATGTCGTATATGCGGAAAGGGGAGATTCAGAAAGGAGCGAGTTCACCTTAGGTCCAATGGCGTAATCTCGAGTGTACATGGGGATGATCGTAGGATGCTCCGCATCATAGAGGAAGAATATCCAATGGTGACAATGCCTTGAATCCGTAGACGGCCTCGAAAGGGGACTAGACGGTTGTTGAGTGTTTTGCTCGGCTGTAGGCAAACTCGGCGATAGGTAGACACTGTGTGCTGTTGGTCACCTCCGTTTGGCCATCGGTTTGCGGATGATACGCCATGGAGAAGAGTAGCTTAATTCCAAGCTTGGCACATAGGGTCTTCCACAAGTAGCTTAGGAACTTGACGTCGTGGTCCGAGACGAGCGTCTTTGGCACTCCATGTAGATGCAATATTTCCCTACAAAAGAGATTGGCAACATGTGAAGCGTCGTCCATCTGGTTGCATGGTATGAACTGTGCCATCTTAGATAATCGGTCCACAACGACAAATACCGAATCCTTTCCATTTCAAGTCCTAGGCAATCCAAGTACAAAATCCATGCTAATATCTTCCCATGGTTGATATGGAATTGGGAGATGCATGTAAAGGCCATGGGATTGAGCTTTGGACATAGCTTTGTGACATGTAGAGCATCGGTTGGTGAACCGGTTGACGTCCTGAAACATCTTGGACCAATAATAGTTCTTGGAGAGCATAGCAAAAGTCTTGTTGCGTCCAAAATGTCCCATTAGTCCACCTCCATGAGATTCCTGCAAAAGCAACAAACGAAGAGAAGACTCAGGGATACAAAGTTTGTTAGCTCTCACAAGATATTTATCTTTGATCTAATAGCGTTCCCAAGAGGTATGCGTCAAACACATGGCATAAGGGATAGCTAAAGTAGGATCATGCCCATACAAGTCTTTTATGTGCTCAAAGCCAATGACATCCAATTCAATTTGCGTAACAAGCATGCATATGCGAGAAAGGTCATCCGCCACAATATTTTCCTTACCTTTAATGTACTTGATGACATAAGGAAAAGACTCAATAAATTCACTCCATTTAGCATGATGCTTGTTCAACTTTGTTTGGCCCTTAAGGTACTTGAGCGTTTCATGATCGGTATGAATGATGAATTCATGAGGGCGGAGATAGTGTTCCCATTCGTGCAAAACTCGCACTAAAGCATATAGCTCCTTGTCATAGATGGGGTAATTGAGTTGCGCTCCGGAAAGTTTCTCACTAAAGTAAGCTATGGGGCGCTTCTCTTGCGTTAACACACCTCCTATGCCATTACCACTAGAATCGCAATGAATCTCAAAGGGTTTTTCAAAGTTGGGTAATGCAAACACGGGAGCATGAGCAAGCAAATTCTTAAGCTCATTGAAAGCGGTATCTTGGGATGGTCCCCAAACAAAAGGCGCATTCTTCTTGCTCAAAGCATGCAAGGGCGAAGCAATGGTGCTAAAATCATTCACAAAGCAACGATAGAAACCCGCAAGGCCAATAAAACTTCACAATTGGTGCAAGTTGGTTGGTTGGGGCCAAGTCTTAATAGCATTGATCTTGAACTCATCTACATGAACACCCTTAGAAAATACAACAAAACCCAAGAAAACGAGATTATCAATGCCAAAAAAGCACTTTTCCGTGTTAGCAAAGAGATGCTCGTTTCGAAGAGTTTGCAAAATGGTTCGAACATGGGTGACATGATCTTGAAGAGATTTTCTATAAACAAGGATATCATCGAAGTAGACCACAACAAACACACCAATGTAAGGGCAAAATACATGCTTCATAACGTGCATAAAAGTACCAGTTGCTTCCGATAGACCCACAGGCATGACTAACCACTCATACAACCCAAACTTGGTTTTGAATGCGGTTTTCCATTCATCACCATCTTGTATGCGGATTTGATAGTAACCACTTTTAAGATCAATTTTTGAAAATATAGTGGCACCACTATGTTCATCAAGCATATCGTCAAGGCGTGGAATGGGATACCTATAGCGAATGGTGATAGCATTGATAGGTCTACAATCGGAGCACATGCAAAAACTACCGTATCTTTTTGGCACAAGAATGACCAGGACAGCAAAAGGGCTCAAACTTTCACACACATGTCCATGGTCTATGAGATGCTTTACTTGCCTTTGTATTTCTTTGGTTTCTTCGGGGTTGATGCGGTAGGGAGCTTTGTTCGGGAGAGGTGCTCCGGGGATGAGGTCGATGCGGTGCTCGATGCCACGTAGAGGAGGTAATCCCGGAGGTAGCTCGTCGGGGAAAACATCTTGAAATTCCCGCAAAAGAGAAGACAACAATAAAGGTAGAGCGTGAGAGGTGTTAGCTTGTGTTGCATTGTCCTTGCACAAAAGGACATAGTGTAGGACACTAGATGGGTTCTCTCACACACCTCTTATCTCACTTTTGGTAGCAAATAGGACTAAGTTCTTCTTGACGCTCATCATGGAGATACTTGATTTGGGCTTGTGGCGCTCACTCTCTTTTTGCTGGTTCACTCTCTCACTATTATCTCCATGATGGGTGGCTTGCTTGTCGGCCATTACTTGGCTTGGAGACATGGCGCGAAGTACGTACTCCTTTCCTTTCATCTTGAAGATTTAGTGGTTCATTTGGCCGTTGTGGATGACACCTCTATCAAATTGCCATGGGCGTCCAAGAAAAAGGTGGCAAACGGTCAGTGGAACGAAGTCACACTCCAAAGTGTCTTTGTAGGCACCAATTTTAAAGGAGACTTGTACTCGATGCTCGACTTGGATAGTGCCGGAGTCGCTAAGCCATTGAACTTTGTAGGGATGTGGGTGCTTTGTCTTCGGCAATTGGAGCTTGGAGCAAAGTTATTCACTTGCGAGGTTATGACAACTCCCTCCATCGATGATGACCTTGACGGATCGTCCGTTGATGCCGGCCTTGGTATGAAAGATGTGGCATCGTTGGTCTTCTTCTTGGTGATGTTGGAGAGTCAAGACCTTGGAGACAACAAGAGCGGGACTTGAATCTTCATCGCAAAAGACTTGTTCCTCTTCATCGTTCACTTGCGAGTGTATGGACACTTGCTCAAGGGCTTCCATTTCTCCTTCACTCATTGAGTCATAAGTGTTGTCGTCGTTGAGGATCATGGTCCACTTGTTGGTGCACTCGTAGGACTTGTGGCCTCGGCCTCCACATGTGAAGCATTTGAAAGAACTTGTCTTGACGGTCTCATCGGTTGGGGTTGATGATGATGAAGCTCTCGGCTTGAAGTTGCTCGTTGTTGTAGGTTGACTTGGGGTTGACGAAGCTTTCTTGTAACTCTACTTGTCGACGTTGCTTACAGAAGGCTTTGTTGATGTAGAAGGTGTTGGAGTCGTTG
>NW_024116725.1:0-7809 GCF_003073215.2 Triticum urartu
AGCAGGAACTGATGAATTAGCATCAAGATACGCAGACAGCCAGTCAGTTGCAATCCACACATAGCCGTTGCCCATCATGTTCAGTTGGTTTGCCATGGAGAAAAACTTGAGTCCATGTTCAGCTCCAGTATGGAGAATGATAACACGAGACTCCATATAACTGACACTAACCAACAAATTTATGAGCTCACTCCTTTTAGCATTGGAAGGAAAACTCACCTTGTATGAGATTTTGCAACGCTTTATAGTGAGTGCATCATCCAAAGCAATAATTCCATTTCTACCATAATCATTATCAATGTATATGGCAGTCACTATCTTCCAGTGGTTATAATCAACAATTGCTGCCACAGCCGCCATTTGATAGAGATCACTGGAACCAGTTCTAACAAAGAATGGGAACTGTATCGTTGAAAGAGTTGCATCAGAAGCAAAGGACATCAAAGGGACTCGGAGCTCATTTGCTACATATGAAATTATATGAGAAATTGTGGAGCACTGAGGGCCAACGATTGCAATAACATCAGTCTCCATGAACTGCAAACCTGATACAAGGAATGCGGTATCATTGTCATAACTCCATGAACCAAAAATTATTTCAATGATGCGAAATGAATGAGTGACATTAAAGCTAGCCTACCTTGAACCATGCCAAGGAAACCATCAAAGCAATTTGTATCTTTTATTTTAACCTTTAGTGTAGTTCCATTTAGAACTGTTGGATCAGAGTTGATATCTTCCAAGGCTGAACGGATGGCAACCTCCGCAACACCTCCAGTGGTGGAGTTAAATTGAAGAATAGAGCCAATATTCACAACAGGAGGCCCTGCAGCCAAACTCTTGCAGATTCCACTGGGGAACAGGAGCAGAGAGAGAACCAACAGCGTGAGAAAAGCTATCTTCATTGTGCCTCAAACGGTGCAAAGGCTACTGGCCGCTTGTCTGCATGTTAGCAAATTATTTATGCGCTGAAAAGCTCCTGTAAGGAAAAAAAACATATAGCAGATGTTACCATGATACCAATGCATAATTCTTGTACTGTAACATAGTCATTGTAAAAGAGTGGCAACATTTGAAAGGCTCGGTCAAAACGTTGAAAGGGAAACAACAGGAAAGCAAATGCCAATTTGGATGAAGCAATTGCAGTAATTAAGAAAACATGGATTGAATATCGCAAAGAAAAGCAACTTTGCGGCATAGATCCAATTGAAGCAATGAAGGAAATATCAGTTTTTGTATGTGCCTGCCTCATTTATATTACTGTTAGGAAGATATAGATCCAAGCACTGGCGGAGCTTCTTGAGGGCAAAACAAGGCCGTGGCCCGCCCAGCTTCAGAGAAAAATAATACTCTTGTGTACATGTAACAGCTTAATCCAGTAGCAAACTAACCAAGCAGTGCATGTCTCCTTCGCATCCATCATCAAGCACTGCCTTGGATCCAGCTATGAGCTTTGTGCCCCGATTCAGCACTAAGCCAAGCCACTTGGAGACGGAGAGGTCCAACAGCCAGACAACCAGCCACCGCGTGTAGCAGCACCGACGGTGACCCATCCCATTCCCATGCATGCCAAGGCAGGCGTGGCCATGGCGGCTGCCAGCGGCTAGCTACCCAGGCAACGAGCACAAGACCATAGAACTAGGCAGCTAGCGCATAAGAAATTTCCTTTCTTTCTTCAAATTTTACTTGACAACATCATCTCGATACCAGTTTCCCTATACAGCAACCTGAAATTTCACTGACTAATGCCTACTTAACTATATGGTTTAGCATCAATTTTTTTTTGGCCCGCCCAGCTTATTTGTTGTAGCTCCGCCACTGGATCCAAGGTTGAGGCCGACAAGCATCCAAGAAAGTAAAGAAACAATGTGGTCCTTAACTGAAAGCCAAAGCATTTGGCGTGGCCATACTACTCTCAGCAGATTCCAGTTTGCGCACACTTTTGCTATGCAGAGAGAGAACAAAAGCCCGTAGGTGACAAACTTTGGATTATGCCCTTGTGTCGATCAGACAGCAAAAGAAGAAACAAATAGAGCAGAACATAGAACGATATATACTATGCTTAAGATGGGTGCTTCCTGCAAGAGGAAACAATGCCTGGAACGTTAACGGCAATCAACCAAACAGCCTGAGCACAATTTTTTCCTTTTTGAAATATAAGGGGGTTTCCCCAGCCCCCCACTTTTACTAAGCAGAGGCCAAAACCGGCCACATCTACATCGTTAAGCAGCGCTCAGTCACAGACAGAGAGCGGCTGCTGACAGAATTATTACAACCAAGCTACAGCCAGAAAGTCTACGAAAGGAAGGATGAATGCCAACTAGAGAAGAGAAGCAGCTGGAGAAGTATGCATCAACAGTTCAACACAGACGATCAGCTGGCAGGAAACCAGGATTACTATGTGTTTTGTGGACATTTTCAGCAACTGACGGTGAACGGACAGAAACCTCAAAGAACCGGAACGAGACCAGCCGGACAGACACCCTGCGCACAATCCATCGAACACCTCGAGGACGAGCATGCAAGAGTAGGCCCAGCGGCAACAGCAGCACACAGCCGCCATTACCGGGGATCAATACACAACCGGCACGCGGCTCTACCTCGGTTTCCTCATTGAGACCCCAAGGAAACTGCGGGAATGGCGGCGTGGCGGGCGGGGATCCGAGAGCAAGTAGGGAGAGAGATTTCAACTTACGGATTGGATTCGGCCCCCGCCAAGAGGAAATGCCGGTCTCCCGACGGACGCTGGCCGCTGCCGCTCGACGACGACGAGGAGGAGGGGATGAGAGCAGACCGCGAGCTGCTTCCGTCAGTCGAGCTCATTATTTTAAGCGAGGGGTGTGTATAGCGGAGGTGGGGACAGGGGAGAAAGAGGGAGACGGACGGAGACGTTGGTAACCTTACACGATGACAGGTGGGGCCACCCGAAACAGAGGGCGGTCATGGGATTTCATTAAGTTGACCCGAGTCTGATTGCACCACAAAGATAAACAAATATATAAAGGGTCTGTCTAGGGCACATTTGGATATGCTTTAATTATTGCACATCTAATTACTAAATTAAACTAGAAAGAAAAAAAATACTTGCACAAATCTTAGCGTAAAATCAATGATATAGGACTTACGTAGATGTGTAATACTTATAGCGCATCTAGATGTGCCTTAACAAAAGGCGCTGCTACGCGTCCGCTAGCTGATGATTCTAAAATATCCGCCGCATCAATGGCCGTTCGATCCTTGCGCTGTTAGCCGTTCGATGTAGTGCCCGCGCCTCGCATGCCCTCTCATTAATTCCCGCAACAAACGCACTGTTGCAGAAACAAACAACCTTGCCCCCGGCCCCAACAGAGTTGCGCCCAGCACGGCGCCACCCCAACCCGCCCATGTTCATGCAATAAGACCCTTGTTACAAAACTTGCATTTCAAGATAACCTTTTGTTGCAAGACCATCTCCGACCTCTTCTCTGTATTCCTGCAACAAGACCCTTGTTGCAAAAATTTCAACAACATCTTCGGCCTCTTCTCTGTATTCTTGCAACAAGACCCTTGTTACAAAACTTGCATTACAAGATAACCTTTGTTGCAAGACCATCTCCGGCCTCTTCTCTGTATTCCTGCAACAAGACCCTTGTTGCAAAAAATTCAACAACATCTCCGGCCTCTTCTTTGTATTCCTGCAACAAGACCCTTGTTGCAAAAAAAATTGCAGCCAAGGTGATGTTGTGGTAGAAGCTTTGTGTTAGCAGATCGAGCCAAAAAGCCTCAGCACGGTTTGGCCTTGGACGAGCAGTCCGGTATGCTCTCAAACATCTTGGTGACGACCTCGGCGAGATAGCCACCGGCTAGCTGGATCGCCGGAAGCAAGACAACGAGTAGCTGCGTCACCAGGGACTGCTCCTTGGCCATCTTCCTCAACGCCGCCGCCGAACAGTCATCGTCGCAAACAAGCCTGGACGAGTTGTTGCTTTTCTTGATGTGCTCCTCTAGCAGCAACCGTGACGCAGGGGTTAGTCGGATGCGGAGGGACGCCTAGCAGCGACAAGGGGCGCGGCTCGCCGGCGAAGCGCGCGCGGGCGGACGACGTTGGCCAAGTTGTTAACTCATAATGAGTTTTGGCTACGGGCGAGAAAAGTGTGGGGGTGTTTCGCTCGTGATAAGGATATCAATGGAGTGGGGCCCATGTGACGCGTGTCAATCGCTGAAGGAGGCGGATGTGGCGTGGTTATCAGCTGGTTGAAGCTAATCATTTCCCTTTAGCAAAACTGATAAATTAATGTTTCAAAATGTTTGAACCGAATGGAACATCTCCTGTTAAATGTGGTTTGAAAATTCCTTGAGATTTGTTTTTCATATGATTTAGTCACAACTCATAAATAAATACTCCCTCTGTCCCACAATTTTTTTCGATCAAAGGGGCCACACGGCCCCCATTTTCATTACGAAAATGGAGTCATGGCATACGAATCAAGTTTCATACAGACTCAATTTCTTTCGATGCCTAACATATGCATCATGAAAAAAAACTACTCCTACATCTTGAGGCACTTCATCTGCACCTACAGGATGCTACAACATCTTGAAGCTCATCAACAAAAAACTTCATTTTTGCATCAGGTGAAATAACTCACTACAACCTGAGATACCAAACTCTGCACCTACAGGGTGCTATAGCAAAAGAACAAGAGAGATCATCGCAAATGCTACATCTATCACCACTTGATCAACAGAGCCTCCGTACAGCAGGCCCCCAGCCGTAAGCACGCTTGAAGACGTCCCTCGCTATCTGGGCCAACCTCTTGGTCACTTCCTTAAGAGTTTTTTGCACTCCTCTTTTCTGTAGCACACCCCACGAATCCAACACGGAACATAAGGAGAAGATAATATCAGTAGGATCTTTAGGTAAAGAACTTTGAAAGCAAGATTTATTTCTTGTTTTCCAGATCGACCATAATAAAGCAGTCGTACCAATAGCTATAACCACTCTATCTTTCCCAGTATACTTAGGAAGCCAATTCTGGCAGAAGTCAAAGAATGACAGGGGTGTTTGGGGATTTCCCAAAGCACTCCCAACTATATTCCAAAGAAACCGAGCAAAAGAGCTTGTGAAAAACAGATGGTCAATACATTCATTGGCATCACAATATTCACATTTGTTGGTGCCTTTTCAGCCTTTTTTACACAAATTGTCCTTGCTCAGGATCCTTCCTTTGATAACTAACCAAATAAAAGCCATAATTTTTAAAGATATCTTCAGTTTCCACAGAAACTTAAAAGGGAACACTACTCTCCTAGCAATAATATATTGATAAAGAGATTTAACAGAGAACTGGCCAGAGCTGCCATTTGACTTTGTCAGGTTCCTCACTCAGAACAACCTGACTGCACATATCTAGAAGTTTATTCCACATATCCAATGTCTCCCCATATAAACATCTCCTAAATCTAATGCAGTTAAAATCTTGTTCAAATGCTTTAGCAACCGTAATGTTTTGATGGAAAGCAAGTTTGTACAAGCGAGGAAAAAGTTGACAGAGAGGCTTGTTGTGGATCCAAGCATCTTCCCAAAATCTAGTTTTACACCCATCTCCAACAATTCTCTGACAACAGTTGTAAAAGATATTTTTAACACTCATGATACCATTTCAGAAATGAGAGTTGGTAGGAGATGACTCACAATGAGACAAAGTTTTCCTCTTCAAATACTTTGCTCTAATCATCTCCTGCCAATCCCCATCTTCATTCTCAAGTCTCCAGAGCCATTTACACAAAAGACTAATATTCTTGATATCCAGATTAGTAACACCCAACCCCCCTTGGTCTCTAGGTTGACAGACATCAAGCCAGTTAACTAAATGAAACTTCCTAACCCCCTCTTTCTCTTGCCAAAGCACCCGAGCTCGAAAGAAATCGATTATTTTGCCTACTCCCTTTGGTAGACGCAAAAAGTTAAGTAAATGACTAATTACATTACTCAAACAAGTTTTAGTACGGATAATCCTACCACCCATAGATAAAAGACCCCCATGCCACGCTGCAGCTCCTTTCTCTACTCAGTCGTATTCTTTCGCCAACTGTGAGTAGTATCCTCCTGGTTGATCAGCTCCGCTCCCAATTTGATTTATGACAATTCCGTTCGAAGTAAAAATGCCGGCGTAGTCAGCTTGTTTCTCCAAAGCTTTACCGAAACAGAAAATTTCACTTTTAAAAAAATTAATCTTCAGACCGGTCAAATGCTCAAAAACACGTAGAATTATTTTGAGGTTCCTAGCCCCCTCAAGGTCATCTTCAAAACAAAAAATAGTATCGTTCGCATATTGCAAAATATTTAGACCTCCTGAATACAACCTAGGCAACACTCCCTTGATAAATCCTTGTTCTTGCGCCCTTTGCACCAGGGTAGCAAGAACATCAGCCGCCAAATTGAAAAGCAAGGGGGAAAACGGATCCCCTTGCCTCAAACCCTTCCTGGTAACAAAATACGGGCCAATAACATCATTAATAGTGATGGCAACCTTTCCGTTACTAATGACATCTTTTGTCCACTGGACAAAACGTTCAGGGAAGCGGCGCGCAGGAGCATATGCTCCCTAGAGCTAAACTGAACATCTACAAAGCATGTGTCTTTTCTTTGAAATCACAAACAGTGATTGGTGCCTTTATTCAGTGCAGAGATTGTTTTGCATCTCAAATTGCAACACAGAGATCTTCTCTTCTATTAGCTTATATGGATATCGACAGTACAATGAGTTCCATTATGGAAGAAAAGGGTTCTGAGAGGAACACACATCCTTTTGCCGCTGGTATGCCCTCGAAGCGCTGTAGGAACCAAAGGAAACTGCGGCACAAATTATGAGCAGAAAGGGGGCTTTAACCAATATCTTGTTTGATCTTCTGTATCCCGTTGGAACACCAGACCTCATTACATGTACTTCCATTCTGTTCCCAAATCTTCGACCATCCTTCAAACAAGAATATGCTTCTACTACCTGCTTGAATTTTGACTCGGCTTGAGGCTTCTGATCCATCGGGACGCGATCGGGATGGGACTCCATGACCATTCTTCTATACGCAGCCTTAACCTCGGAAGGGGACGGGCGGGAGCAGGGAGCGAAGCCCAGGAGCTCCATGGCCTCGCTGCTCCTCATCTCTCTCCCTTTCTTCCTCGTGCGATCCCGCCGGACAAATCGCGGCGGCAGAGGCGACGACGGCGGGGCGGCTGGCCGGTCAGGTTGGTCGCGGTAGGCGCAGCCATAATATAAGATTTGGGAACAGCGAGGAAGTATCAAATAGCGACACATGTTGCGATTCCATCAATTTTAAACTCCACAATTTCGATCGGGCCTTCAGTAGGCATTTGTTTGAGTGTGTGTGTTGTGCGGTGGTGTGACTGTGTGCGTGTACATCAATGTTGTTTCTCAGGGAAAAAAGAAAGAAGGGAAAACTATGCAAGCAATCTGCGTCGTAGAACCCTGGCTAGAGTGTGTGACCGGCCAAAGAAAGGTATTAGATCCGATTCCGATGATCTTTATATTATGCAGGGTGAGATGCGAGTTGTCATGCCCGCAGGCAAGCAAAATAACCGTCAAATGATCCAAGTCTACCTCGGCTTGTTAGTTCAGCTGGCATTAGAAACTGAAATCAATCACGAGATAAACACGGTGGAGCCATGATTAATCAAGCACCTGCATTTGCTGAGCAAGATTACAAAAGGTGAGGTGAGAACTTGGTTGCTTCATGTGAAGTTCAAGGTAGAGAAAACTAACCCCTCGCGTCGCCCCCGTCCTGGGCGACTCGGGGGCTCTCCAACCC
>NW_024116726.1:0-17930 GCF_003073215.2 Triticum urartu
TAAGTGTGTAGACCCTACGGGTTCGGGAACCATGCAGACATGACCGAGACGTTCTCCGGTCAATAACCAACAGCGGGATCTGGATACCCATGTTGGCTCCCACATGTTCCACGATGATCTCATCGGATGAACCACGATGTCAAGGACTTAATCAATCCCGTATACAATTCCCTTTGTCTATCGGTACGATACTTGCCCGAGATTTGATCGTCGGTATCCCGATACCTTGTTCAACCTCGTTACTGGCAAGTCTCTTTACTCGTTCCGTAACACATCATCCCGTGATCAACTCCTTGATCACATTGTGCACATTATGATGATGTCCTACCGAGTGGGCCCAGAGATACCTCTCCGCTTACACGGAGTGACAAATCCCAGTCTCGATTCGTGCCAACCCAACAGACACTTTCGGAGACACCTGTAATGTACCTTTATAGTCACCCAGTTACGTTGTGACGTTTGGTACACCCAAAGCACTCCTACGGTATCCGGGAGTTACACGATCTCATGGTCAAAGGAAAAGATACTTGACATTGGAAAAGCTCTAGCAAACGAACTACACGATCTTGCGCTATGCTTAGGATTGGGTCTTGTCCATCACATCATTCTCCTAATGATGTGATCCCGTTATCAATGACATCCAATGTCCATAGCCAGGAAACCATGACTATCTGTTGATCAACGAGCTAGTCAACTAGAGGCTTACTAGGGACATGTTGGTGTCTGTTATTCACACATGTATTACGATTTCCGGATAATACAATTATAGCATGAATAAAGACAATTATCATGAACAAAGAAATAATAATAACGCTTTTATTATTGCCTCTAGGGCATATTTCCAACATGCATATGATATTAGTGTATAATACTACCTTCCTAATGCATAGTATCATATGCTCGTACCATGTAGTACTTTATTTATTGCCATGGATGACTCATAGTAGCATAACACATATTATAATATGGTATCATGATATGATACTCAACCATCTCTTTCTTCATTTAATTCTATGACACCTACTCTCATTACGACCATAGTTGACATGCATGATACTACCTACTCCCTCATTTCTGGTTTATAGGGCTCAATTCAAAAATCTCACCAACCAGATAGATGGTGAGTGGTGGAATACTTTTTATAATTTACAAAAACACCGAATTAATGCTTTTATTTTCCTCAAAAATTTATGTTTACCAATGTATTAATTGCAATGCATGCATGCATAAAGTACATGCATTGGTTAATTTTATCTTAATACTTGCATGCAATTATTTAATGCACCTTGAAATCTGAACTTGTGATGTGAAACAACCAAACTGAGTCTTATAAAATAAAAAAAAACTAAGATTTTAAGATAAGCCCTATAAATCAGAAATGAGGAAGTATGATATTCCCTTCGTCTAGGTGAGTAAGTCACCTTACGAAATCCAGATTTTTCCAAAACCATAAGACGTGCAACATTGAATTCTCCTCGATCCGCTCCCAGCTCCCAGGCTCATTCACGAGCGCTCTCTTTCCTCCTCGTTTCCCTCCGCTGCCTCGTTCTCCTCCCCGTGGAAACCACTGCATGCATTGCGACTATGCGTTGATTAGGGAAGAGATTGCGGACGGTTTTGCATGCATGCGTTGATTAGGGAGTACGTGGGCCTGCATGGAGAGCTAAAAAGGCATGGGATTAAATGCTGATTTTGCTTCCCTTTCTCCCGGTGATGTGATTGGAAGTTTAGCTCATCCCGGTGCTCCTCATCGCCCACTCTAAATTCACTTAGGTCGCGCTGCTACTCCTAAGGCTGGTCATAGTGGGGAGTAACTTATACTAGTGTCATGTACATGACACTAGTCTAAGTTACTATCTTCATAGTGCAAAGTAACATAGTACTAGTGTCATAGATGGTCTTATTTATTAGCTTGTAGACTCATCTTTTTTTGGGAAGCGTTATGTTACAGTAACATATTATGTTACTCTAAACACATCTCTCCTCATTAACTACATGCCACATAAGCAAAATTTTCTCGAAATGCGTTATATTACTATCTAAGTTATTCCCACTATGACTAGCCTAAGATGACTTACTCATCTAGACAAAGGGAGTACTCCCATTACGACCCATTACGACCAACCTGAGATAGCTAGCATAGTCAACTTCGAATGTAATCACTATGTTTAGTTTTTTTTAGACACCACTATGTTTAATTAATGAAAGTTCGTCTCTTGGAAGGAAAAACACCAGCCAGGCTTTCACTTCCAATGGTGCCAGGCCGGCTTTTATTTATTAGGTGACCAGGCCGGCTCTATATAGAGAGAGAGAGAGAGGAAGCAATGCTTCAAAGATGGGCCCATTTGATGATGTGAGAACCTAACGACGTTTTGGGCTGGCCGAAATAAGCTTGTTGGGTCAAGCTGCTAAATTCTACTGGTAGGACACCCTAAAAAAATTCTAATTGGTAGTAGTGTAATTTACAGGCTGATTTCTATATCTCTTTTCTCATTGTTTTTTTTAATATGTTTTTCTGAAAGATTTTTTTAACACAATACAATCATAGATGCTCACACACACCTCACCCCTATGAACGCACATACGCACATCCTATCCTCTATGAGCACTTCTGACTTTCTGAGATACTAACCCAACATAACATCTTGGGATTGACAAAGTTATCACAAACGCCTAGTCGACGTGAACGTCTCCTCCCACTTCACAAACATTGTCGAAAAATTAAAATAAATTCAGGGAAATGCGAACGCTAGTTGCCAAGTCTAGGATTTGAAGTCTGGTGGGCCGGTTCCTGCGTTGCTTGCCATCTTACACACAATTCGCCTTTTTTGGGTTGAATGATAGGTATGAAAGTTGTTACCGGATATTATGTTTTTCAAAAAGGGTACTCTGTAATCTTAAACATCCGATATCGTTATATGAGAAAACTTACATGTCACAAGAAAACATTTGTACATGGATTAAATGGAAACAGATGTGGATAATATCTAGAATTATTTCACAAATACTACAATAAATTGTGTTGGTTGTGAAGCAAATATAAACATGGATAGCTGATTCGGACAATCACCTTTGACTCTTGGGTGTATATGCACCTCATAGGAAAAAATAATTTAGCAATTGCAAAAAAAATGGTCTTTTTTTTAAAAAAACTTGACCTTATATTGTACTCGTAGAAAGTTTCGTCAAAGAATAACTTTCATGGTATTCTAGACGGAAACAAAGAAAAAACTAACACTACATATAAGTTGCTAGTCACATTTTTTGTCTTCAAAATTTTCTTTTTCTTTTTTGCCCTGAAGGCAACAGAAATATTTTCTTCGCGAAACTTTTTATAATGGTACAACAGAAGGTCAAGTTTGTTTCAGGAAAGTTTCAAAAAAAAATGAATTGTTTCGGAATTACTAAAAAAATCCATATCAGGTGCATATACATCTGAGAGCCAAATGGCATTTCCCAGCCAATTCTAGCATATTTATTCCGCAACCAGTAGCGGCTGTAGACTTTGATCATCAGAGGTGCCAAGCTTAGGAGGTGTTTGTTTCTAGGGACTTTTTGGTGTATGAACTAGGAAAAGTCTCTCTTAGAGACTTTTTAACCAAACAGGAGGGACTACTAAAGACTAAAAGTTGCTTTTTAAGACTAAGGTCTCTTTTGGTTCATAGGATAGGATTATCATAGGAATATGAATTTTGTAGGAAATGAGATGGCATGTATCTCAAATCCTATGAGTAGGAATAGGAAACGAGATGTCATTTGGTTGACACCAAAGGAATTTTTCCATTGAGTCTAGGCTTATTTTTATTTTCCTATGAAATGTGTAGGATAGAAACCAATCCTATGTAGGAATAAGAATCTATTCCTATGAACCAAAGGGCTCTAAAGGAAAAAATCCTATAAAAATCACATCCTCTAAAATTCCTTCAAACCAAAGGAGGCCTAAATGAAGAAGACTCTCAAGAAGAGTCTTTTTGGGACTTCTTGGGACTTTTCCAATAATGCCCTTTCATGCATTCATTGGCCTGCCGTCCCATAGTGTTGTTTGGTTGTTATTTTTCTATATACTATGGGTAGCATGGCCATTTAATAATCTCCAGGGAGGGACTAGAGACTTTTTAGTCCCTGGAAACAAACAGGGAAGGACTTTTTAGGGACTAAAGACTTTTTAGTTGGGACTAGAAAAAGTCCTACGACTTATGAACCAAACAGGGCCTTAGTCTTCACAGTTTTAACACATACCCCTATGATGCACAGACGATTAGACCAACTACCAGCAGTAAAATTTGTCGGTACATTTTTTGAGGTGTTACCATGGTACCCCCACTATATCCAAATAAGAGGTCATGTGTTCATACGAACAAACTATCATGCACTCAGGGACGGAGCTAGGAATTTTATTTGAGGGGGGGCAGTGAAACATCAAAAGCATTAGGGAGGCCATACATAAGAATTTAGTGATTAAACTCATTAAATCCACGAGTAATGCTACACGTACAAAAAAGTTATAAGGTTTTACAAAAAGGGTTAATTCGATTGGTCAATAGGTGAGGACCACGGCCCACCCCCTGAAAATCAGAGGGGGGAGGGGAGTTTATAATTGATTACTAGATGAAAAGATCTTGTAAAATTCTGTATTTTTTTATACGTCTAGCATTTTTGTAAATCCACATACGACATAGGGGTAGTTTGACAATTTTTTACAGCATGGGGGAGCCATGGACCTGGCTCGCCCCCTGCTGGCTCCGTCCCTGCATGCACTATAGTGGTACTCGTCTACATGCACATGTGTTATACTTACTGATTTATTGCATGTCATGAGTCTATAATAATGTATTATGCAGTTATTGACTCTTCTCACCTAATACATCTTGTCAAAGTTGCAGGAGTATATCTGAATTTATATTTGGCACCCGCTTTGCATCTGTATTTGATAGCATCCGTATGTAGCCCACGTTTGCTTTGAAATGTGCAAAAGTAGGTGGGACTGGCACTACGAAAGATATAGCCGATTGATTTGTAGTATGACAGATTAGCTGCTGGGCAATGAGGGTAAGCTTGAGGAATCTGTAATCACGAGAGACCTGAGACCTGAGCCATGAGCCGTGGTATGAGGAGGCAGGCGGCATGCTTCGAACCATCCCATCCTCATGTCGGCCATCGGTGACTGAAGACACCTCTCATTGCACCGTTTGGCAAACGCTGCTCCATGTATCTTTTCCAAATAATTATTACAGTGCTATTCTACTGCTTCTCTCACATTTCGAATAGTTCAGCAGAGTTAATACTATTTTCGTCCACGAATATCAGCCATGGAACGGACCCCTAGCTTCCGGTGTCCCAGCTCGAAGCACGCAAATGCGCTCAATGTTTGAATGCAAAACATTTCTCTCCTGCTAGACAAGGAGTATTGACAGCAAATAGTTTTTGTTCGATGACAAACTTTCAAAAATATTCAACTTCAATCATGGCAGTATAAAGAACAACAGAGGTAATAAAAATTACAACTATGTCCGTGGACCATCTAACGACGACTATAAGACCAACTCCACCGCGCGACCCCAAACGGACGTCCGTTTTGTTCGGATTCTGTCCGTTTGGGTAGCGATTTGGGGTCATGTTCGGACGTGTCCTGGGATGTGGTGGCCGTGCGCCCAGCGCGCGCCGCATCCATTTGCCTCATCCTGTCCGCGTCTATTTAAAAAAGCAGAAGCAACGTTTCAAATGTCAAGCCCTAGTTCAGGCCAGCGGCCCTGGTTCATCACGCCGGCAACAGAGCCAGCGGCCTACACGTCCATCGCCGGCATCAGCCAGCGGCCGGCAACACAGCCAGACTCCAAAAATGAATAGTTGTCCTCAGCGGCCGGCAACACAGCCAACCAACTTGGCGATCTCCTCCGGCGTGCACTCCAACCGTGGCTTCCTTGGCGCCTTCTTCTTAACCTTTGCGGGCGGGTCGACGGCCAGGCCGCCGGAACTCGGCGGGGCATCGGCCATGGCCGGAGGAGAGAGGGGCGGCGGGAGGGACGTGGAAGGGTTTGGGGGAAATGGCGGCAAATGGGCGTGGGGGGGGGTTGCTTTCTCCCACCGACATGCGGGCCAGGGGAGGACAAGCGCGCGTGTCCCGCCCGTCCGCGCGCTGTCTGTTTCACTCCAAAACCGGCGCAAACTTGGGCCGGCGATGGGTCGAAAGCGGACACAAAGCGGACAAAAGTCCGTTTGCGCCCGTGCGCTGGGCCGTCTCGTTTGTCTCTTTTACCCCAAACGGACGGAGGCGGACATGATAGGGTCGCGCGGTGGAGTTGGCCTAACCAACTCTATGTGAACCCTAGATCTCCTCGGTGCCTATATAAACCGAAGGGGTTAGTCTGAAAAAGATATTCATGACCATAGTCATACAGTCTAGACTTTTAGGATTTAGCCATTACAATCTTGTGGTAGATGAACTCTTATAACACTCATATTCATCAACACTGCCACATGGAGAGCATCCTCAGCTGACAAACCCCACGGGCGCGGTGGTGTATTTATTCCAACGAAGCAGTCCAACGCAAGCAGAAAAGTAACATGTTGAAGTGGGTGTTAACTGAGCTAATACAGCCAGATCTGGGGGGGCTGAAGTTGTGGCTTTGTGATAAAATAACTTAGTCTTAAATTCGTGCGGTAAGTTCCGATGATCGACAAACCACGCAAGAGGCAGAGACGAGCTATACCCGAAATCCAAATAAGCATGTCGCAATCACTTGCAGGAAAATCACTTTTAACCACTACAATTAAACCCGCTCAACTTGCAAGTGTCGGCTTTAGTCAGCATCGTACAGTGGTACAGGTCATGGTACAACAGACGGCAATAACAGAGGGCTGTATCACAGCTCGCCAAATCTGTAAAACTAGGAGTAATCGTACAGGGAGATGCTCTTGTCATCCGAAGCGCTGGCGAGCCGGCCAGCACGGACTCCTTCCCCTCCCGGCGGCCGGGATGCAACGACGGCCCAGACCTGGTCTGAGTGGTTGCTCATGGTCTGAACTGACGCCCTCGCATTGATGTCCCAGAGCCGGACGGTGCGGTCGCTGGAGCCTGTCGCCACCGTCATGCCATCCGGGCTCACGTCGATGCTCAGCACCCAGCTCGCATGACCCGACATGGCCCCGATCAGGCCCTTCTCCTTGGCATCGTAGATGTGGATGTGGGAGTCATCACATCCGGTCAAGAGCACGTGGGGGTCCACCGGCGAGAACACCATGGACCTCACTGGCATGTGGTGCCCCTCCAGGTGGTGGAGGAACTTCATGCGGACCGCATCATACACCGCAATCGTGCCATCCATGGATCCACATGCTAAGAGCTTGCCATCTGGACTCCAGGCCACTGAAAGAACAAACTTGCCGCTGCCTGTTTTATCAGCGCGGGCTCCCTCTGGACGCGGAACAGGAAGGCTGGCAATAGGTTGCCACTTCTCCGTGTCCCAGAGTTTTACTGATCCACTGCCACCACCAGCTGCAGCCAGAGCAACACCCTGACAAGGAAATCATTTAATTCATCTGTTATTTGACAAGTGCATACAAATTGATTCCACTGTAATCAGAAAAACCAGGGCAATTAATTCACAGGTTTCCTTCGTAGTATGTGCTAGCTAATTGGTTACAGTGCCATACTATATATATACATAGTCAAGGTTTCAGACAAAGTGGCATATGTTGATTACGCTGTCAGATCACAAAAGACTCAAGCAAGAACCACTAGCCCACAAAAATATATCGACTGTATATGGAATAAAATCATGTCAAACTAGATATAGATCATGCATGTTCGGAACATATTAAATTTAATATGTCAAAGTAAAGTACACATTCGTAAAGTATGGAACAGAAATCACTTTAGAGTTAACACTATACGCCATTGTTGCAAGTTCCAGCAAGAAGCAGTGAATAGCACTAGAAAATAAAATCATCTCACAAAATTCAGTACGATTGTGAAGTAACAATGTGATTCATAAACAAGAGATGTAACAGAACAGACAGCAGCTTACTTCGGCACATTATTTCTTCTAGCAATACTTGCTTTCAAATGTGGACTATGTAAGTATTTGTTAACCAGCTTAGTGAGGCCCCAAAACAATACTGCAGAAAGATGAACTCCAATCATAAATAATTTAACCCCACAATTATCTGCTTTGTTCCTTAATCACCTTAACTTACCGAATATAGTCGTCTAGAAAGCATAGTATAGTACAACATAAACTTCATAGCGTAGAAAACAGAAGCTAATAGGTTGAATCACAAAACGTACACTCTTGCAGCCTCTAACCAAGTTATCTCACTAAATCAATGCAACAATGGAAGTAAATATTCAGTACATACCTAAAATAGAAGACAAGGCTGGCATGTCGTAAAATGCAGGCCAGTGCACCACACTGCTTTCCTAAATTGACAACTGCAAACCTCTCCCGCTACATGATCTTCGGATACACACAAATCATCAATGGCTTATTCTAGCAAATTGGACCCGTGGCATAGTTTTCATGTAACTTTGCAAAAGCAGTCTTGTTTCCTTCTCATTTTTTTAAACCTACTAAAACAACAACGAGATGTCCAGCCAGGCCACTATTTTCCCAGGGCATTCTATACTGGAACGTTGTTAAACTACAGCACTATTTGAAAGAAGCCCACAAATTTCTTCGGTTTCACCCCTCAAGTAGACTTGGTAAGAAGCAAAGCATAATGTAAACCTACAAACTCATCAACAATCCAAACCAGGCGGTTCTATCATGGCATTCCGTCCCCAAATCAACCAAAGCTACGATAGCATTTCACTGAAGGCGCACACCTTACAAGCATCTCTCAGTCACTCAACCTCTTGGCAGTAACAACTTGTGAGCAAGATCACGGAGGAAAAGGAAGACACAAAGCCAGCGCCATACCTTGGGGTGGAACTGGACGCCCCAGACCTCGGAGGGCGCGGCATCGAGCGTGGCGACGGATGCGCCGGAGTCGACGTCGAAGACGCGGACGTGGCTGTCGATGGAGACCGCGGCGGCTATGACCCCGGCAGGATGCGCCGCGAGGGATATCACTCCGAGCGCGTGCCCTCCCGCCGGGGGGGACGCGGCGGCGAGGTCGTCGGGTTGCCAGGCGCGGACGGTCTCGTCGATGGAGCCGGTGAGGAGCAGCGCCGTGGGGCGGTGGTCAGCAGCGGGCACCCACGCGGCCGCCCAGATCGAGTCCTCGTGAGCTCCGTCCACCGACTTGAGCCCCGCAAGCTTCATCGCACCCTCTCTTCTCTCTCACGAACCAAACCCTAGGTGTTTGATCTGGCTGCTGAGGGGAGGGGTTCCTGGGTTTTGGAAGAGGTTTATTAGAAAAACGTTGGAAAAAAAGGGCAAAACTGGCTTTTTCGAGAAAAACAAATGTGGCTGAGTAGCTGGACCTCTCGTGCATGGGCGCTGCTACAAATCATCCGACTGATACCTTCTCACGCCGTTGGACCAACGACACTGCATTCGTTGATCTATCACAGCAGAATAGTCGCCATCCGGCAGTGCAGCGCTGCTCATGTTGTCGGACTGGTGTTCCTATCCAGAGATGCTCCAACGCAACGTGCAGCCTCGGCGATGTTCCGTCGCTGTGCCGACACCCCGGGTGATGCTCCATCACAGCAATCGAGGCCCAACGATGTTTCATCGCAACACCGACGCCGGTGAGGCCACCACAACAATGATGATGATGCAAGAAAAACTGGCGAGCCCCTAATTGGAACATCCACTCCAACTTTCTCGTCGTCCTAAAAAACAACAGCTGTCACAACGCAACAACCCCTCCCCGCAGCAATGCATGGCTCTGCCCCTGTCGCAGCAACAACAACTTCGTCGCTGGAAGTGCGAGAGGGCGGGGCGTAGGGAAAAGGGAAGAGATGGGTTGCTGATTGGATTTTGGTGGGAAGAGGAGAAGGGTGTCAGGGGACTCTGCAGATTGGAAGGAAGAAGACGACTCACTCGGCCGAGAGAGAAAAGGGATAAGGTGAATGGACCGTGGGGTGGGTCCCATGGAGGATGCATGGTGCGTGAGGGACGGGGCTTATTTGAGAAAATTGCACAAACCACCTATTTTTTATACTAGTGTTGCACAAAATGCGCATTTTACAGGTTTGTTGCACAAAACACCGCATATCGCGATAATTCGTTATAGGTAGGTCTAATCTATCATTTATGTGTGTTGACACGATTCCTAACAACTTGATCCAGTTTTTAAGTACACCGATGGCAAAAAAACGGCCACATCAACAGCCAATTAGAACTATCAATATCTCACAATTCTTTTGCTGGAATTGAGCTAAATTTTCCTGAGAATATTAATGAGTGAGTGCATTTATGGTTTTTTTTCATCTTTTAAAAATGTTAAATTTTGAACAAAAAATTGAAGTAGCCAACTAACATTACAAATATCTCACAAACTATTGGTCCAAATGAGCTGCATTTTTTTAGAATAGTATTGGATACATGTGTGCTTTACTTAAATTGTTTTCTGCAACACCATGAAATCTCATGTGAAATAACATAAGATTGCTACACAAATCTAAAAAGATTCAAAAATAGCCAAAATTTCATGTGAAATAACATAAGATTGCTACAAAAAATTGTGCATCTCCAATGCTGCCTTTTTTTTACCACCGATGCACTTACAAACTGGACTCACTTGTCAGGAATCATGTCAACCCATCTAAATGATGGATTAGACCTAACTACAATGAATTACCTCAATATGTGATGTTTTATGCAACAAACTTGTAAAGTAGGTATTTTGTGCAACACTAGCACCAAAAGTAGGTGGTTTGTGCAATTTCCTCGGCTTATTTCTCAAGAGATCGGATGGTTGAAATAGAACAATTTTTTTTTTGAGATAGAACGTTTTCCCTCGTGCATTGTGCACAACTGGCCCATATGCCGATTTGATTTAGCTCACCCAGCCCGACATGGGCCTTGCCCCGCCGCGCGCCCCAACTGGGCCCTTAGTACCGCACGCGGCAGACGCCGGCCTTTTAGTACTAGTTGTAATTCTCTCCTCTCAAAAAAAAACTAGTCGTAATTCTCATATTTTGTTTTTGATTTGACTAGTCGTACCTTTGATCTAGCAACTAGATAGATTCCCGGTCGCGATTCTTTATTCTCTTGTGATCTTCTCCCGCTTCGGCAGGTAGTTGACAGTTGAGTAGTTGCAACAGGTAGTTAAAACTAGATAGATCCCTGATTCTCTCGCAGGTTGGTTGCAGGAGGAGCCACTATAAATAGAGCCTACTCCTACCACATCTCCTGAGAAACCCAACCCAACCCAACCCAACGAGAGCTAATATCCATCCTTGGAGCTAACCGATCAGATCATGGCCATGGGGACTAGGCGCGCCGCTCTCTGCTTTCTTCTGCTAGTCGCCGTCTTCTTACAAGGCAATCCTACATTGGTTTCAGCGGATGGTTCGTAATCTCTCTCTCTCTCTCTCTCTCTCTCTCTCTCTGCGCCATTCTTGCGCTGGTTTTAAATTGGAATTTAATGTGATGAGAAAGATTATACTACTACAAGTTACTTACTGATCTACTAGTACGTATCATCTGTGAACTTCAGAGGAGTGCAAGTATAGGATTCCGTATGTACCCTTCTGCAAGGGGTGGAGCTGCAAGGTGGAGTGCTGGCTGGAGGCCAAGCTCTTCCGCGCCCGTCTGCAGGAGCACAAGTGCATCAGGGGCGGCATCAAGGGCGCCTGCTACTGCCTCTTCTGCGGGAAGCACCTCCAATGAAACACATACATCATCCATCCATTATTTGCTCGCTCGCTCGTCTAGTAGGCATTACCACTACTCCCTCCGTCCCATAATATAAGAGCGTTTTTGGCACTACACTACTGTAAAAAACGTTTTTATATATTATGGGACAGAGCGAGTAGTTATTTATCTCGAACGTTCCTCATCCACGTTCGCTTATCCAGCTGAAGCCAATAATTCCTTTTCTCATAAACGAATTGCGACTAGTTTATATTAAGGTAGCAGCAGCAGCTCTAGTACGTAGGAGCTTCAGATGTAGTTAGTCTCAGTTTGGAGATTGAATTCTTTCTCCCTTTTTTTTGGCTTCCTAGATAGCTTCTACGACCATGTAATGTCTTGCTTCAACTAACGTTATTATGGATTAATAAAACTGTATGATGATCTCTGCGTAACTGAAATGCTCAGAAATGTTTCAGAGATGTCAGTATGTCACGTCATAAAAAAAAGGTTAATGTCAATTCTTGTATACGTAACTCAATTAACCATCCTACGTGTCACTTCATCATAAAAATCTAAGACATTTCTGGAACTCAAAAAATATCTGGGTCCTAAGGTAACTCATGCCCTTGGAATCCAACAGAAGAAAACGTTTCAAAATATCTTCAGCCATAGATTCCTCCCTTCATACTTCAGAGCTTATTTTTAGCTAATCATGTCTTCGGAGATCGACCATGCTACTTACTCCCTTCGTTTTTAAATATTTGTCTTTTTAGAGATTTCAAATGACTGCCACATACGGATGTATATAGACATATTTTAGAGTGTAGATTCACTCATTTTGCTTCGGATGTGTCACTTGTTGAAATTTCTAAAAAGACAAATATTTAAGAACGGAGGAAGTACTAGTTACTGCTTACCACCACATACAACATGATGGTAACATAACTTAAGGAAATTTTGTACACACATTACCAAGAAATAAGGGGTCTATGGTCAGTTGTACACCTCTGCCATCACAACCTTAATACCGTAGTCCGGGAGGTACAAGAGATATCTGTAGCGACGGAGATCATGCTGCGAGGTCACTCTCGGATTTCATCTCCTGAGCTGTTTGCCTATTCAGTGACAAGTGAGCACAACACTTGTTCGAATGTGGTGTAATCAAATTCAGAGTATGTAGTTGCTAGTTTACTCAATCTACACACTAACAATGCCGCGCTAGTTTAGTTTTATCTATGCCCAGATCATTAATGTTAGCTACATGTACAAAATAAGCTCAAAACTTTCATTGATCTAACTATGTGGATGAATGGAACCTGAGATGCCACAACCACACGAGGCAGGTTGCCTCTGTTTAAAGGAGCTTTTCCTTTATATCAGCTTGTGTGTCACTAATTAATGAAAGCATGTGCACGGTTTTTTGTTGTTTAGATTACTATAATAACCATAATAAACAAAGGAAGATACACCTTTTCACGAAATATCAACTGTGCGTCCATTGACTAGGGTAAGTCACAATTCTTCTTCTTTTTGCTAACTACACGTTCTCTACATCTATTAAACAAAAGGACTGATACACAATAAACCCGCCATAATAAATTTGCTTACTTAGTAAATTCATATTTATGTAGTACTCCCTCCGTCCCACAATGTAAGACGTTGTTGCAAGCTAGTTTAGTTTGCAAAAACATCTTATATTATGGGACAAAGGGAGTATATTATTAAAAGTGATTGTCGTTTCAGACATGGCCTATGCAATCCAGAGAACGGCGAGCGGAAAAAACTTAGAAACAAGCTAAAAGTTCATTACTCACTGTGCCTTCAGCGTATTATTCTGACAAATCAAAACTCTGCCCTTTTCCTCTACCATCTGGAAATGTGCAAACAATACTTAAGATTCTTATGAGTAAAAATGAAAATTGATTACCGCAAAAGTACTTAATTAACATATTTCAAACCTCAACATCACTCACGCTTCTAATGTTGTTCACATATTCATCGGTGTTCTGCCTATTTTGAGCCCTTTCCCCTCTAGTCACTGAGTGTGAGTTTCTTCTTTTGGATGGTTCTGCCTCCTTGGCCCGACGTTCAGGCGCTGGTGCTGGCAGCATTTCATGGGCAGAATTATAGCCACTCAGCAAACTTGTTCTATGCATAGAGCAGAAATCAGTCCCATATGCTGCACTCATGTTACATCCTAGAACCATGCAGCGTCGGCCGCCACCATGTTTGATACAACTATCAGTTCGCCCTTGTGCACTTTTCTCGCATCCTTGAAACTCGCATCGCCTTCCCCCACCATGCGCAATGCAAAAATCTGTGTTCCCTTGAGCACCCTTCCCACAACCATCATATTTACATCTCTTGCCGCCACCGTGCTTCACACAACGGTCTGTGCGGCCTTGACTGCTACTACACGCTCCCTTGGTGCATCCACTGACAGCACAGCCCCTCCTTTTGTGCATCCTTGAACTATGGAAAATGCATAGAGGTGTGCCTCCATGTGCAACATTTGTACAACCTTCAACCATGCAGCCCTTTGAAGGACTGTCGTGGTTCTTGCAATACCTTGTACTTCCCTTGGATGTATTGCTGCATTCTTGGTAGGTGCACATCACAACTTCACAGTTAAGACTGCAGATTGCTGTGCTGCCCGTACTATTCCCAACACTTCCTACAACACTAACTCCATTATTTCCATCGTACGGCGTTGGCTGCACTCCTGTACTATAGACGGTGTTGAACTATGTGTTGCATTCTGTAGAAGAGGTGTTGACTCGTTTCTTTCCTTTAATCTTGTTGTAGAATTTCCCAAACCGATTGTTCTCCTTATCTTCGCCCCCAGGATACACGGACACAGCAACAACATCCTGGGTCACTTCCGGGTAGAGTACTACCACTTCTGCTTCCAAATCACGGTTCTCATCCTTCTCAGTGTCTCCCTCTGGTTCTTCATGAAGATCATAGATTCCTGTGCTGACCATAGCATTTCCAGCGTTAATCTTCACTCTGGTTCCACTATGTCCTTCATGCTTGATCGATCCTTCTGATTTGGTGCATGGTACTGTGCTGGAACCAGTTTCACCATGTGAATGGCCTCCACCATGGGAAATACGTAAATCAACGCCATCTTGCACGATATGAGGGCAGCATAATTGCCCCACATTGTGGCATTTGCAGGTAGCACCCCCTTCTGTCATTGATGGCGACACAACAACTTTCTCTGTACTTTCAGATCTTGTGGCCTCTTTTGCGCAATCAACTGCTGCAACAAACACCTGATCTTTGGACTGCACGGCCTTGTTTTCACTTAATGAGGATGTGATAGTACCTTGATTTTTTAATAACAAAGATGTGGCAGCACCTTGCTCTGTCACTGACAAGAATAGGACAACTTCGGCCTCATGTTCTGACTGCATAGCTTTGCCCACACAATCACTTGCTACAATAAGCTCATGACTCCTAGACTGCATAGCCTCTTTTGCAACATCACTTGTTGCAAGAAACACCTGATTTTCAGGCTGCATAGCTTCTTCTGCCTTTAATGGGAATGTGGCGGCACCATATTCTACCATCGACAAAGATGTTGTACCACCTAGTTCTTGTTCTAACTTTGACAAGCATGTTGTACCAGTAGCATCTTGTTCTGAAATTGGCGGGGATGCTGCAGCTTCAGCTACATTTTCAGACTGAGCAACGTTAGCATCATCTTCTTCTTCAACATTGCCATCTTTTTCGACGCTATCTTCATAAGTGGTCAAATCAATAACATCTAATTTGACATAATACTCATCATAGTCCAAGTCAATATAATCCAGTAATGTCATTACTGAACCTGAAACAACAAAAGGGTGTATGTGATAGCCTGATAGGCATGAAAAAATGCAGAGAAAATAGATGTGTACCATTACCAATTTATGAAACTGTCAAAGATAAAAGGTGCTGAGAAAACAAAGGCATGGCTGCATTTCTAACCATATCTCTGTTATTATTAACTTTAATATAGAATGATTGAGCTGGTGGTGACGGTGGCTCCACCTTGGAGGATCCTGTCCAATGTGGATGGATCTGTGCACATGTACGATGTTTATATAATTCTACGTGCCTTACCGGTCAGATGCAAACTTTCAACAAGATATAATTACCTATGTGTTCTAAATAGACTGGCCAGTAATATATTTGCTAAGTGATATTATATTTGCATGACTGAATATGGTTTTCTCAAGGAATATGTCTTAACCAAGTAGACACAAGTAATGACGAAACTAGTTTTCTTCAAAAGCTTTATATCCCCCTTTCACGTTTGTGGACTGGATAATTCTGAAAGCGGCACTATTTGGGGGAGCATTCCACAGTGAATGTGTAAGAAATTTTCATGGATGATATGCTAACATAGCTGAAGGTCACGATATTGCTTGATAAAGCAAGTACTATCACTGATGTGTGCAGCACACTCATGAAACGGTTTGCCACCTTATCCTACATTCCCATGCTGTCTGATAGGTTTTGAATCATCAAGATTTGCCGATACCTGCACGACATCTTTTTCCCCGGACAACAATGTGTGGGCGTCATCCTTCAGAAAGGTTTGGGGAGTAGCAGTTATTGATACTCTCAGGGATATGCGCTTGACAAGAAAATGATGTTAACACACTAATTCATTCGGTTGGATATAAAATTGAAGCCTTCTAATACACTTCCTAATCTTCTTTTCCCAGCCTACGACGCACCTGTTTCTGGTCTCAGCTGTCGTATGTTTTCTCCCGTCCCAATCTATGTAAATACCCTAGCTTCCTCAGGTCCTAATTTACAAAAATTCGAAGGCAGATCCCATTTCCCTCAATTTTTTCTATGAGTGGGTTGATAGAGTTGATTCGCACTCAGCGCAGTGGCGAAGCAAATAAACAACGCAAAAGGTTCAATTGATCAATTCCATGGAAATTCTCCAAGTTTGAAACCGGCTAGCAAGACCTCCGGGTTCGGCTATTATTTATCCTACTTTATCAGCATTATAGCCTCTTTGATTCGTAGGATTTTGAAAACATAGGAATAGGAAAAGTGTAGGGTTGGAGTGGCATGCCCATTTGAATCCTATAGAATTAGCAATGATTGTTTGATGCCACGAGAAAAACAAAGGAATTGTAAAAAGAGGTTGGAGTGGATGTTAAATTTCCTATGAAATGTAGTACAAAAGATTCCATAGGAAAAATTCCTATGGGATCCAATCCTATGAATCAAAGGACCAACATAGGAAAAAATCCTAAGGATTTCAATCCTCCAGAAATCCTATAAAATTCCTTTGAATCAAAGAAGCCCCCACATTGATTGATCCTCCAAAACCTCACAATACAGAAAAGTAAACAAAAACTCAGTAGAGAAAGCAAAACTCTTGTGAACAATCTGAGAAAGTATAGTTAGGGCGGTTCCTCTATGAAAATAAGAAACCTGTGGGAGTCCGGGTAGATCTTCGCGGAATCCACGCCCAGCCCAGTGGCACGGGAGTCCGGGGTGGGCGGCTGTCCTGCTTAAGTGCTTATGCTTTGAGGCAGGATGGCTGAGGCGATCTCGCTGGAATGAGGAGACGAGGAGGGGTTTTGATGGCGTCAGCAGATTCGAGAGACTTCTGTACGAAACAGGGTTGACCGGCTGGGTGCTTACAACATCCCCAGCCGCGCCTTCGACAAAGCCCACAAGGCTCATTTTTCGTCGGCATCAAAAATCGACCTAGTCGCATTCTAGAAGCCCACTTTTTACAGATTAGAGTTGAATTTGGCGTCAGTGAACCCAGGCCGAACACGACACCTAGGGCGCCTGGGAAACAATTGTTGGCGCGAAAACAAATGGGCCCACCGAGTCAGCGACTTGGCGCCTTTGTCGTCCTCATCGCCTCGGTTCCTGTGAGAATCAATGCGAAGGTTGTCGCGCTGCCACGCTGGTCAGCCTTCCATTGATCCCTCACGGGCGACACAGTGAAGGCGCGCCGACGCGCGTCCCGCCCACTCCCGCCATGCGTACAAAGACGTTCGCCCTCTCGACGCCCACCCATGGCTATAAAAGCCGTCCCTCCCTCGTCGATGAACGCACACTTCCTCGCCACAGACCCTCTCCCCTCTTGCCGCCGACGCCCCTCTCGCCCTCTCACCTTCGCCGCGCGTCTCCCCTCTTTCGCCCTCCGCCGACCCT
>NW_024116727.1:0-15346 GCF_003073215.2 Triticum urartu
CTATATATACCAACAGCACCGATGCTTACTTCAGTGAATTAAATGAGAAACTGGTTGCTTCCCCTCCAGGTCCGTTCCTTTTGCTGCCTGGGCATCCACGCGACACCCACCACCCCGGTTCCGTTCTGCCGGGTGTGCCAATATTCATGTCCATGGGGTCTTTTGGCCAGTTGTATCTAGATGGTGGATTAGAGAATGTGGTGCAGCCTGTCCGGTGTGGCCAGCATGATGCAGGGGCTGGGCGGCCGATTGGTGAAAATATGGGCTTCGTGCAACTGGGGAAGAGGAAAGAAAGGGAGGTGGAGGACAGCAACGAGATCATTGTTTACCAAGGTAGACGTAAGTGGTTCCTGTGAATGGAATTTACTTATGTCAGGATACTGAATTTGTAGTCGCAGCTGAACGACGCTTGTCAATGCAGGTGCAGCTATTCGTGAGTTAAACTTGTTGGCAAGGTTTGGTGAGGAGGGAGATGGGAGGAAGATCGTTATCTCCACGGAGAATGGTGTCTCACCATTCAACATCCCGGAGTTCAATTACGAATTCGTGTCGCCTCTAGTCGCCCACGCCGCTTGGGTACAAATACAACAGTTAGCCCCAGATGTATTGAACAGGTACTGTTGGTCCCAGTGCGTTTTGAGAAAACACTGAATTTATCGCATGTTGTCTGTTCAGCAGCTAGCGTTATATCTAACTGATCGCATCCCCGCCTTTTTACAGTGTCTGGGTCGATCAACAGGGTCCGCCTCATGTGAAAATGACTGGCTATGAAATTTATGAAAACTTTTGTCAGACACTGGATGACAAGGGTTTCGAAGTCGCAAACATGATGATGAGGGAACAGGATGCAAGGTGGTACGATCCTTCAGACAGGGCGCGTTTCCATCACCCAATGCCGCCTTACTTTGCGGTACGTAATTCGAATCGGCGATGTTTAGTTCAATGATCCATACATGATTGTCGTGGCCTGAGCGTCTTGTTCCTTGTTTCGTGCAGTCCCGGATCATGGAGGTGGGCGACGGTTTCTTGAGCGATCCTTACATAAAAAACTTGTTTGTTGGGGAGCACCTGGGATACGATGTGGAGACATGCCGCCTGGTAATCCCTAGCTGATCCGTAGATCGTTAGTTCATAACCATGTTTTAGCATGTTACGTGACAGCTGCATGTATGTGCTTTTTTCAGATAACCGTGCCGTTCAAGGACGAGGGAGGTTTCTATGTGCTCTATGTTTTCGACATGCTGAAGAAAATTGCTCACGTGATGGATCCGAGACGTACCCAGTGGAACCTTCTAGAGCTGGAGAGGGAGCACGCACGGGTCCTCGACAGGATGCTCTATGGGCTGTGCAAGTGCATTGACAAGTTTTTCAAAGGGTGGCATGTCCGAGAAGATGAATTCAAAAGGGCGGCTCACCGCCTGATGCATGAGCCATCGAACAGGTATGCGCCCCCCGTCCATCCGCTTTGGTGTTTGATCTGCAGCTTAGAATATCAAATTTACGTATAACTTGTGCTCGGATGCAGCGGTGACACTCCGTTCTACACTCTACACTACACTATGTGCTTTGATGGGGAGTTCATGACAGAAGGGATGTGGGCGGTGCGTGCATTATCCTAGCAACTATTTATTCTCGGAGTGATGAACTCTTTCTGAATATTTGTTTGGTTTGTGTTGTCAGGACAAGATGGTGCGGGTCAAGACTCCAAATATTATTTGTATAATTAGAACTACCCATGCCAAGGGCTTTAGTTGTCAGTGCACTCATCTTCGTTGTGGAAGGCGCCTATCGGGCGCAAAGTTTCGTATCTTCAACTTGTAGACCTGAACACCGAATATTATATGTATAATTAATTTTATGTCATGTTGTCGGAAGCATCGGGACGAAAGCGTGTGTTTGGTTTGTTTCTTTGAATATGTTTTAGACAAAGTCGTGTGACCGCGTCTTCTTTTGGGTTATTGGGCGGTTTAGCTTCAAAGCTTTTTTCCTTGGAAGAACATCCACTCAAACACCAATCATCAACGGGAGTGGCACTCGTTTTAATAGAAACAGGAATGGTTTATGCAAGAGACCATGCAATTAGTTAGAAAACCAGATAATTCAGTGTATGTTTTGGGGCTCATTTGTTGTTTGAGAAGTTAAAAAATCCTCTTTGGTTCAATTCGTGTACGGCCAAACCGGTTTACGTAGAAACCGCTCATCCGGTTCATCGACGGGAGTGAAGCTCATCTTGATATAAACGGAAACGGTTTACGTAGAAAACCACGCGATTAGTTAGAAAACCGATGAATTCGATGTATGTTTTCTTTCTCTCTTCACCGCTATCATGGTGCCGGAGGTGTCGCGAAGAAAAGATGTTTGGTTTTCTCTTTGCTTATGTTTTAGATAAAGGCGTGAAACGTGTGACCGCACCAAGGGGTTAAGTCATCAGTGCACTCATCTTCATGGTGGAATGCACCTATCGGGCGGGACTTCTGTTTCTTCAACTTGTATAATTAATTTTATGGTGTAAGACAAGTGCCGGTCATTTGTAAAACTATGGTGTATGACGAATGCCCCATGTTTGGTTTTTTAATACTTTTAGAAATCCTCTTTGGATTGTTTTCTTGTAAACATCACGAGGCATGTCCCACCATTTTTGTGTGTACCTATAGACTAGAGCTATGTTGTACGCAAAATGCCCCTCTTTTGAATTTGGAGATTTAAAAAAAATCATCTGTTGTTTGAGTTCTTGGATTCCAAGAAGCTATTCTCCTTGGAAGAACATCCATTCAAATACCAAATAATGTTGCGGGAAAAAAATGTATGGTGTATGACAAGTGGCCCTCGTTTTGTTTTTTTGGAAAATGAGAAAATCCTCATTGTTTCAGTTCGAGTACGGCCAACACCCAATCTTGGGGGATTGGGTGGTTTAGCTTGGAAGCTATTCTCCTTGTAAGAAAATCCACTCGAACACCAATAAAAATTGCGGTGGAAAAAGCTATGGTGTATGACAAGTGCCCCTCATTTGTTGTTTGAAAACTTTGAAGAAGCCTCTTTGGTTCAATTTGTGTACGGCCAACACCCAAACCCACTGAAACACCAATTTATATTACGTTGGAAAATGTTATGGGGCTCATTTGTTGTTTGAAAAGTTAAATAAGCCTCTTTGGTTCAATTCGTGTACGGCCAAACCGAATCATCGACGGGAGTGAAGCTCATCTTGATATAAACAGAAACGGTTTACGTAGAAAACCACGCAATTAGTTAGAAAACTGATGAATTCGATGTATGTTCTCTTTCTCTCTTCACCGCTATCATGGTGTCGGAGGGTCGCAAAGAAAAAATGTTTGGTTTTCTCTTTGCTTATGTTTTAGATAAAGGTGTGACCGCGCCAAGGGGTTAAGTTGTCAGTGCACTCATCTTCGTGGTGGAATGCACCTATCGAGCGGGGGTTCTGTTTCTTCAACTTGTAGAACTGAACACAAAAATTTATCTGTATAATTAATTTTATGATGTAAGACAAGTGCCGCTCATTTGTAAACTACGATGCGACCATGCGAATAGTTAGAAAATTGGTTAACCATGTATGTTTTCTTTCTCTCTTGAAAGTTATCATGCTGTTGGAAGTGTCGCAAGAGAAAAAGTGTTTCGTTTCTTGCATTCCTAAAACTTAGAATGTGACACCACGAAGCAGGCAATTTTTCCAAATGCCCCTCATTGGGGTTTGGAAATCTTCAAAAAATCTTCTCTTGCTTGGGGTCTTGAAGACATTACCGGGCACGTCCCATGTTTGCATTCCTAAGAGAATGCTTAGTATGTAATTTGTGTATGAAGATATGTATGAACAACATCGTAATTTTAGTTTGGGTTTTGTCGTCACAGAACACGTCGTCACCTTTTTCGTTGAACCAGTGGAGATTGTTTCCTGGTCTCGGGCAAGAGAGCTGTCGACCACGATGTGGACCGGAAACAATGGTGCTGCCTCCTCGTCGTGCGTGTGTCGGAAAAGTCAGCCAGCTAACTGCATGTGGACGCCACCGTTTCCGTGCGGCAGAGATATTCTGAGGCGCACGCGAATCTAGTTTTATTGCTCAGCAGTGCAACAGTACTGGCGCGACGGGAGGCGACTGTGCTATACGTCTGGGGTAGCTTGTAGCGTTGCAGGTAGCTAGCGCGCGTGTTCGAAACCCATGGCGTTTATACTTTGACCGATCGAAGCCCACAGTCTTTGATTATATATTACACTCACCGACTCATTACACGCATTAGAGGGCGAGTGATTATTATATATTACAATAATCGGTCCTGGTTGCCCATTACACGCATTACAGTACATAGATATTTGTTTACAGCCCCCGAAACGGGCTTGGTTGGCCACTAGACACATTACACGTACTAGGGTGCAAGCCCTGTGTTTATTTTATATGGAAGGGCAGCCAGCACGCGAAACTTAGAGCTCTTGGGCGGGCCATGAGGTGATTAGGTTGGTGATGCTATCCGGCAGGGGGGCCATGTTGCCCTTCATTTCAACGAGCTCGGTCAGAATCTCCTGCCGCTCTCCTACGATTGATCCCTGTGTGGTTACGAAATGCATTGTTAGATTGTCAACTAGCCAGTCCACTGGTCGCAAATCCAAAACGCACGTAAATCGAAAAACGCACCTGTGACATATCCGCAAGAACCTGGTTGCCATCGAAGTGTTTTGCCACGCGGACAATCCAAATCCCGGTGTCCTTCCTGCGATCGGATTAGTAATTTAACAATGGATTGTGCGTAAAACCGTTAAGCGAGAAAGATAACTTACTGCTTGACTGTGGTAGGCGAAGTGACGTGGAAGATTTTCTCCCATCTAATGCAATCCACGTGCCAGTTGTTGAACAGCTTGTAAATCGTGGTGAATAGCGCCACGTGGAGCTTGTCGGCGACGGCTTCCAGGAGGTCCGTGCGACGCTGTGTGGTGCAGCTCCCGTATGACGGATCAAAAATATTAATATCCTTGCGCTGCATATCCCAGTTGTACAGGCACCATCCAAAGTCGAAAATGGTTGGCAGGAAAAACTGCAAATGTCAAAGAAAATGGAGTGGTAAGCAGCATGGTCTGTATTTTTCGCATATCGTTAAACGAGGTGGGTTATTGACGCATACCATTCTGCACTCCGCGATGTTGTGTGTCAAATGCGGCCCAATGAACTGTGCCGTTGCAGGAACAAGTGTCCAGATTTCTTCTCCAGCCAAAGCGGCAGTCTAAGATAGAAGGTTGTCAAATTCTAAGCAGAAAAATGAGAGCGCTGTTGGTGATAAGGTGTTATTCATAATTTAGATACCGACCGATATATCTGGCTCTAGGAATAAACGAAACCGAGGCTGGTTGTTCACGTAAAGTGACTCGCCATCGATCTGATCTTGACGTTGGAATATAAGAGAACATACTTCGTGGTCTAATGGGTCCTTTCCTAAAATCTGGGTCAATAGTGGGCTTGGGGTGATGGAGATGTACCTTGGCGTGGCATGAGTTACAAAAGGCCTACGGACAAAAAGTGTTAGTTCGTGCGTGAAGAACATTACTGGTTTTGGTACGAGGATTGACGAAGTGGGTTGCATGTACCTTTCGATTTCTTCAATTGAGATGCTCTTCAGGAATCCGTCGATGGCTTTCCATACAAGGACTTGAAAACTTGGACGGCATTTGCCATCAATCCAGTGCGACACGGCGAACCCCGCGTGCGCCCGCTCTTGCTTCGGTGGCAATTCAGATGAAGCCTGGCCGAACAGGACCGCGTCGGCCGGGTGCGCTGCATCTCCGTCCATCAACATAATCAAACCCGCGAGCCCGTCCCACCACCCCTTCTACTCGTCTGCTGGGGAGTGGGCATGACAAAACCCGCCGCGCTGGTGGTCTCCTGGTCTGCCGGGAAAGATATGTCTAATCAGTAAAAAGGCTTGTCCCGCTTAGCACTAAGAAAAGAACATGAAATCGCGAAATCAATCGGTAAAAAAACACACCTGGGACAAGTGGCCCTTTCCTCTTCTTAGGCCCGGACGAGGCCGATGACGTGAACTTCTGACCAGAAGAGCTTTCCCCTATGAAAAAAAATGAAACAAAAGGGTTTATTCGTCTAGCCGGCGGGGGAATAATTAGGCACGAGTGCAAGTAATGGACGTACCATTGGATTCGGTCATTTCTAGCTTGCGACGGTAGATGTTCGTGCACTGCATGCGGAGAACCCGAGGGGGCAGGTGTGGTGATGATGCATGGTACCGATCGGAGGCTGCAGCATATGCACCCCTCGCCGAGCTCACTAACTAGCGAGTTGAGAAACTGAGTGTTCTCCTGTATTAATTCAGTCTTGAGGGTGTTTGAAATCCTAAAAGTGGTGGCGTTGTGCCGCTTCATAAGCATCCCGACACTCGAACTTGCCTGACAAGGTTTTGGCTTGTGTGGGCATGACAAAACCCGCCGCGCTGGTGGTCTCCTGGTCTGCCGGGAAAGATATGTCTAATCAGTAAAAAGGCTTGTCCCGCTTAGCACTAAGAAAAGAACACGAAATCGCGAAATCAATCGGTAAAAAAACACACCTGGGACAAGTGGCCCTTTCCTCTTCTTAGGCCCGGACGAGGCCGATGACGTGAACTTCTGACCAGAAGAGCTTTCCCCTATGAAAAAAATGAAACAAAAGGGTTTATTCGTCTAGCCGGTGGGGGAATAATTAGGCACGAGTGCAAGTAATGGACGTACCATCGGATTCGGTCATTTCTAGCTTGCGACGGTAGATGTTCGTGCACTGCGGAGAACCCGAGGGGGCAGGTGTGGTGATGATGCATGGTACCGATCGGAGGCTGCAGCATATGCACCCCTCGCCGAGCTCACTAACTAGAGAGTTGAGAAACTGAGTGTTCTCCTGTATTAAGTCAGTCTTGAGGGTGTTTGCAATCCTAAAAGTGGTGGCGTTGTGCCGCTTCATCAGCATCCCGACACTCGAACTTGCCTGGGGCAGACCAGTCAAGCCTTATTTATCAAAGTCGGATAATGTGGCATGCCCGATGAAATAGATGCGCGCATGCAGCAAAAAAATGATCGTTGATTACAAAATGATTGGCATACCAGTTTTGGGTAATTATTCTTTAGATACGTAGAGAAGTCGCCTCCGGTCGGCATGCGTGGGAAAAGAGGAGCTGGTGTGATTGGAGTGGGTGACGCTCCATGCGGCACTTGGGGCAGCCTGAACGAGATCTGCTGCGGATTAGCGATGGTGTGGGTCCCGTGTGGCCTAGCTGGCGCCCGTACTCTGTTGCATGGTAGGCCGGGCAGCATGGGAGCCGCGCGGCCAACTGGATCTGGTGGGGTGTCCCACGCACTCCTGGTATAGCACACCTGACCAGCCTCGAGGATCTATACAGTTGAGTTGATATAATTGCGGTTGAAGGATCAGCACGTGGGTTCGTAAAATCAAAACGTGGTTTTTAGAGGTGAATAATAAAAATCGGAAATTCAAGAACAGGACCATTGCGCCGGAGAAGTCTGTACTGCCTTTCCCCCCAACGCTGCACTGTAAAAGCATACGCCTGAACTGCATGTCGTCGAACACAACTATTCGAGGGAATGTAGTGTGCGGTAGGTTGAAAATCCCGAGATCAAGGTTGTCTAGGTAAAAGACCTATTTACATAAAATAAAATGTTAAACGTGCGTATGGGCACAATTGATTCTAGCGGTAGAAATCCTGAAACTAACCTGCAAGAATAAATGGCAGGCGTGGAGATACGTGACAGGCCGTCCTGCCTTGAGATCTGCTTTTACTCTTGAACATGCAACCATCAACTCTTCTATCACGTACTTGCACCAATCAAACTCGCTAACGTGGTCTATCTGGACGAGTGCCCCCCAGTAATGCGTGTTTGTGTGATCGTGGGTCGTCGACGGGGCAAGCAGATGCCCCATTACGAAAATGACAAATGCCATTTTGAAACTGTCTATCTCGAGTTTAGAACTTGACTCGTCTATTGGTCTAACTAGTATTTTCTCGACAGCAGATAATAGGTTTTTACCGCTCGAGTTTATACTTAGCACATCGCGCACGTGGTTTGTCTCGGCGATCGACGCTTTCTGTATATGTACGCGGCCAGACGGTACTCCAAAAACTTTGAACACGTCCGCTGCCCTGAAGGACATTTGTCTGCCAGGACGGATGTAAATAGTTCTAGACAGCTCATCGACTCTAGCCATGATCCATATACTTAATCTCAGGCTAATCCTTGGCAAATGTGGCACCTCCAGTATGCCTTCAAAACCCATCTCCTCGACAAGAGATTGTTTGAAGTCATCAAAGGAATCAAGCATGGCACGTACTTTTGTTGGAGAGCAGCGTGACGTTGGGGAGGGGTTGCTCGTGTCGTTCGTGCCCTGGGGGTGCATGGGTTCATCCATCTGCATACACACGCACACACACGCGCGGACAAGGGGGATTGATTACACCTTCACGAGTACAGAATGAAAGAAAGGTGCAACGAGAAGAAGATGCTTACCTTACCATTACCGGTGTCCGGCGACGGCCACAGCACGGCGACGGCGGTGGTGTTTACAGAGACGGTGAATCACGTGTTTGTGGCTGTGTGCTACCAGACGAAGGAACCATGTGGTGTGTGGGTCGAGGCTCGGGCCGCGGGAGCTCAATTTATAGAGCACGCGTGCCCTGGCGTCTTCTGCTCCGTTGCAGGCCGTCGTAATTGGAGCAATCAATCATGGGTGTGGCATTGATGGGGCGCATTGCCTTCTCTTATTGGTGCATTCAAGTGCATGGCGGACGACGACTGGGCGATGACTCATGACTCCACTCTCTCTTACAAAAAATACGTGTTTGCATCTGTTTCTTGATTAGAGACAGTCTAATTACGACGGCGGGGTACATAATTAATTGCACTTAGCAGCTCCCCCCCTTGCATGGGCAAGCTGGACGTACTAACTGATACATGCAGATCGCTAGAGATACTGTAACATACGAAAAGGAAACAGCATTCCCTACGCAGAGGGGATACAGCCCATGTGTGACTACGACATTGCCCTGTGCGTGGCCATGGCAATGCGGTGGGTACATCAAACTCCACTGAGCGGCAGCAAGACGAAGGCATGTATGAGTACGACACTACGTACGCAGGACGGGGTGGTGCTTCAGAACTTGAGGAGGAAGATAGTGACCATGACCACCAAATTCGCGAGGCACAGCATCAATATGTTCTTCAGGAATGCATGGTTCTGCTCGAGCAGCGCGACGTGGCGATGAACCAACGCGTGCGAAATCAGATGTCCCCACCGCTGGCTTAAGTACTGTATGTACTTGTTCTCCCACTTCCAAAACTTGCACCCTCCATGCTGCAGAATGAACAAGAATCAGCATGCCCCGGAGAACATGAGCTGCGAGGATATGAAAAAACTTACCCCATGCCGTTCGCACTTGTAGAAGTGCCTCCCTGGGTTTAGTTCTGTCCCGGAGACAAACCACAGGACGTAGCCGGCGTTGCATTCGGGGCAACGGATGAGCGGGAGTGGCGGCATCTGGTTGCTCGTGTGATGAGATGGCGGTGGTGTCGCACTGCTACGGGACATGGACGAACACATGCTTTGCAAGCCCAGATAATCTGAGAATAATGGAGAATGGGAGAAGCTTGGAATGGCCATCCAAAGCAAGGAAGGATGGCGTTTAAATAGCCAGCGAGGAGCGTCGCCCAGCTAGCCGTTGCGACTAAACGGTGACCAACGCGATCTCCCTCACACGCCTGATGCGGGTAGCCGTTGTCACTGCCGGGCAGTAAATGCGGTCGCTGCCTTCTGTTTCAGCTAGCCGTTGTCACTACCAGATGCCATGTGGGCCTTCACTGATGCGCAGAGATTAATACGAGAGCTATACGAGATGGGATACGCTGCCCAATGGCCTTTATACGCGAACGTCGTATTGGAGTTAGCATGAATCGTGTGGGGACTACCGGTGCGGATAACGACCTCGCGTGGCCGCATGTGCACACGCGATTTATCGTTGTCATTGGCTCCTATATTCTTCACCAACTAACTATGCGCAACATGAAGATTGGGGAGGAGACATCTCTTCCACTCTTAAATCTATCCTTTTATTAATCAACACAGCTCTTAAAAAAACGTTAGCCAAATACAACTCATATCATATTATTCTAGTGTGTTAACTTCCACAGATTCTTTAGAAAGCAGGAACCATTTTCATGGTAAATATTTTTCATATATGTGATTTTTTTTCATTATGTACTACGCAATCACAGTTTTGGCACAAGACTAACACGGGCACATCTACGTGTTTTTTTTTTCAGATTTTGTTGTTGTTGCGGAAACAGATGTTCTTTTTTCATGGTGCACTTGTGTGTGTTTCATACTGCTCAGTATTGCGCCCAAATATTTGTAAATATACATCGATAGCAAGACTCCAGAAATGTTCACTCACGTACACCTAAAACAGCACTCGGTACACTTGAGAATAACAGCGAACCAGATTTGTTATTATTCTCCAACAAGCAACCTGAAATAGCAAAATACTCCCTCCGTCCCATAATATAAGAATATTTTTGACACTACACTAGTGTTAAAAACGCTGTTATATTATGGGACGAAGGGAGTAATGCTGAATGCACATAGCACCTATTTGACTAAGCACATGCGTGCAGTTATTCAAACATAAAAATATCACAGATACACATGCCCGCAGTAGAAACTGCTGTGTGTTTCCTGAACTTATTTGGAGGCTGCGTTTCCCGTGGGCTCTCTGCTTCTTTTAGGTCACCTCTGTGTGCTCATGGCTGCCCAATGCTAGGTTTGCAGACAAACAGAACCACGTTCTTTCAGGCTGGCACTGTCCATCAGACAGCCTGGTCCATACAGAAATTAACAACAGCTCCTTTTAAAATCTAAAAGAGCCCAAGCATCAGGAATCAGCATTAGTCGGAGAGACAATGTCCATGACAGCACAGAGAAGCTTTAAGAATGTGAGGGCCAACGCACTGCTGCATAATGTATGTAGTGCTAATAATACCAGCTCACTTTGGCCATCATCAGCATGAGGCTCACACACAACCAACCCACATGAGCAAATCAGAGTGGATCATCTTTACACAGTGTTTTATTTGCTATACCTTGGTACACAACGGCATTCCAGCAAGATGCTTTATCTATATGGACAGGAAAAGAATTCTACAACACAAATGTAGTTAGAAAAGATCAGGTAGAGCATTCTTCACCGGGCAAGTGAAGACCGGGAGAAAGTGAATCACTTAGTCAGACTTGCTCTGCGCTGCGAGTCCGAGATTAACAGGGCGCGCCTCCAAACCTCCTCCCTTGCGCTCCTCCAGAGTGTATGGCATGTAGGTCCCGAGGATCTTGTCCCACATGACGAAGAACGGCTGCGAGAAGTTGTACTTGTTGCCGTAGAGCTGGTGGTGGATGTCATGGTAAGCGCTGTTGTTGCTGAACAGCATGTGGAGGATATTCCCAGGAAGCCACAGGCCGCAGTGATCGTCGACGGTCTTGATGGTTGCGAATGAGAAGAAGAATATGGACGTCCTAGGAGTCATTCCGGCGACGAGGAACGAGAGGGCGCCACCAATCGTGTCCAAAATGAGGCCCTCGAGGGGATGGTTGTAAAGAGCGCCAAACGCGTATGGAACCACAAGAGTGTGATGCTTCGAGTGGATATGCTTGTACAAGAACTTGTTGATGTGCATGTATCTGTGCATGAAGTACTGCCATGTGTCCATAACAAACATTGCGATGATACATTGCAGTGCTATCACCAGGGCGGGAGGCTGCTTTCTCACAGTACCGCTGTCATCACCAATGATCTGCATTTTATCACATTTGCAGATCTTAGGTACAGTTACCCGTGTATGAAATTTCATCAGGTAATTCTGAAATCAGTGTTAAAAGCCAGACTTTGTTCAAAGAGAGAAAAATAACTTCCACTGATAATGGAGATATATCTGTACTATTTAAGACTCAATTTCCTTTGGAAAGCACGACCAGAAGTTCTGGAATTCATTAAATGAAGAACTAAAATGTTTGAAACTCGCCAGGCCTAGGTGCATAGTTCACTAATCCATCTACAAAACAAACAGCAAAATGACCGGAAAATAAATCTAAGCCTTAGTTTTAAATCAACAACATACACTGGTTTCAAGTCTTTCAAGATCTACTTCAACCAATAAAATCACGGGAAGCAACTTTACTGCCTTGAAATAAATTCCCCAATGTGAATACGACCATTGTGACTCTTGACAAGAGAGCTAACAGTTCATACATATTCAATCGACAAAAACAGCACTACATCCTCGTGGTCCATAAGTAATCTAAGACTCTCTTTCAATCTCCATATGAACACTAGACTGTTTGCTACTCAGCTATTTTTTCATGCTAAAACTGCCAACAGCAAGCTATTCCGTAGAAGGGTCTGAACTTGCTTGTTATTTTCAACAGAAAGGTTTGAACTCGCTGGTTTAACCATCATTCAGAAACTGTCAAAGACTTAATCAAAGCCTATGTTTCAAAATTGTTCACTGTGTCATGTCTGATTTAAACTGAATTTTAACCCAAATAGACCAATAATCTTTCTAACCATCCTGTATGTGGACATCCTATGAAGCTAAACCAGCACAACGAATCAGTCCACCATGGATTTAATAGCATCACAACAAGAAGTTTTCCATGGTAAAGATCATAATGTCAAGAGGATTATTTACCGTGAACAGGAGAAGTGAGACCGCAATCTGAAACCCCTGCTGCACAAGGACACCCTTGACGACCGTCCACTTGGAGACGACGTTCTTCACCTCCTCCTCCCCTTTGGGGTGGAGCCGGTAGTCGTCAATCTCCATCCTGTCCATCACGATGTACAGCCCCGAATAGAGCCAGTACACCGCAATCGGCACGAATGTGCCCAGCAGCTCGTCGGAGACCGCAAACGCCATCCCAGTGTGCTCCCCCAGCTCTCCAAATCTTTACTGCCTGTAGCCCGTCCACTATTTGAATCCTTCCGCTGCAAACACCCGGACAGTTAAAACTAGTACCAAATCGGGGACGGAGATAAAACGGGTGAAAAAAACCCAAATCTTGAGCCCAAACGCAGCATAAATCCAAAGGGGAGGGCACCAGCGCCAGCGTCGCCGCCAAGAACCGCAAATGCGCAGTCCTGGATGCGGTTCCGCAAAGCTGGAGCCCCAAGAAAGCGTTTTTGTCTGCAGAATCTGACAAACCAGGTCGGATCTTACCAGGCCGGAGGTAGGAAAGCTCCAGCAGCTCGCCGTCCAAGTGGCAGCGGGAGAGAGGGGAGGAGGACTTCCTCGTGCTGCCCCTGCTCGGAGGACGGCAGGAGACGCTGCAGACGGCAGCTTATTAAGGGGCTAGTTTAAAGCGGGGGCGGCAATGCGTTGGGTCCGCGAAGGCCGGCGAGACCGGCGGCTGGCTTAGGGGGGATACCAGCCTGACCCGAGCGGCGACCGCGAGGAGGAGACCGCGTGGGAGAGGAGAGGAGAAGATAATTTGCGGCCGCCCACCCCTCCTATCGGTTCCTGTTTTGACTGATCTGAAATGCCATGGGCTCTGACCAGCTGACTGACGGAGGCGGCAGCTGAGCTGGGCAATCTTTTAACCCTAACGCCGGAGAAAATAATGGCGGCCGGCACGCGCACGGGATTCTCTGCGGCGGGGCCACGTGGGCGGAAGATCGTCGCAGCGAGATCGTGCGCCGTGCTTGCTTGGTGGAGTAGAGGATCCGTGGTGGCGAGACGATGAAATCCGCCGTCTCTTCTGAAGTTTTCAGGAGGTTCCAGATCTATTAGTAGAAAAAAAAAATTCACTAGAAGTATAATCATCTTAGAATAATAAAAAACACTACTCCCACCATGTTACTTTATACAGTACATTTGTCCGGAAATACTTATCGAAGTAATGGATATTTGCAGACGAAGGGAGTATAAACAACGTCAATTCTTATGGATTGAAGGGAATACATCGAGTTCTCTAGGTCATGAAACAAGCATTATTTTACAAATAAAGTTTTTAACTTTGACGAACGACCGTACAACATATAAAAATTAAACCATAACTTTTACATGTGAATACTTTAAGATTGTGTACATATTGACCTGGTTTTAGATCATATCAGATATAATATAATCACTCAGGCTTAATTTAAATTTGCAAATCTGGAGCAACCAGATTTGTATGCCTTAACTAATATGAGTGCATTTCGCTTGTTTAAGAAAAAGAAAAACAACATAACCAAGGAGCGAGCACGAGATTAGAGGGGAGTTTTGAAATAGGGCAACCTCAAGTTGTTACATACCCTTTACTCGCAATTATTCCGGACAATCTCTTCCAAATATCGCTCGGATACCTCTCCCGCTCTCTCACATGCATTGAAATTAATAGATCGATTTAGTGTGCCCTGTATTTTATCTGTCCACCTCCTTTGCATGGATGGTAATCGTACAACTGATCCCCTCATGCACTGCCAATTAAGCTCTCATGGATCACCAATTTTTCATTAGGAATTGGATTCATGGCACCATTATGGGAAATTTCATCCTTGGCTTTGGGCTTGCAAAATTTCCAAATCTTTAAAATTATCCCTCTTTTTGCGATTCATAATTTTGTATCTGTCTACTTCCAATTCCATCAGCAATGCCTTCTTTCGATCTAAGTCAACAATCATATTGTCAATTAGACGGCGCATGCGATGGGCATGTGGCGGTGTCTGACGTGGTATTGCTAATGAGCCGAAGGAGACGCCCCTAGAGTAGATATGGTCAGACTTGGGAGAGACCCACTAGGTTTAGCTGGTCTCACTCATGGCAGATGGTGGCCCATCGGTGATATAGCCTAATTGACCGCATAGGTGGATATCTTTCCCTCTCAGCCTGGCTAGTCGTGGATGTGGTTCCTTCGATTTCATCCCAAAGCGAGTAGCTCATGCAGCATAGAATGCGGTAACCATGGTCTTCTTGGCCTAGTTGGGTGCTCTTGCGGATCATTTGTCCATGGGGCAACTGTGAGCTCGTCTGGTGGCAACGGAGGTGTAGTGCATGGCCCTCTCAGTCCAACCGGCCATGGCCACCAACTATTCGATGTTTGTTGTTTGATGATTGATGAATGCATTTTACACTCAAATTTACAAAATTTAATATTGATATAACTAAGGTATTGTTGGGTAACGCAGCAGAAATTCAAAATTTTCCTACGTGTCACCAAGATCTATCTATGGAGAAACCAGCAACGAGGGGAAGGAGAGTGCATCTACATACCCTTGTAGATCGCTATGCGGAAGCGTTCAAGAGAACGGGGTTGAAGGAGTCGTACTC
>NW_024116728.1:0-15743 GCF_003073215.2 Triticum urartu
TCTCAAACCCTAGTTCATCTCTTGTATCCAATTCTAGTCTCCAAGTCCGGGATTGGTGCTATAGGTTGTTAGTAGTGTTAATTACTCCTTGTAGTTGATGCTAGTTGGTTTATTTGGTGGAAGATCATATGTTCAGATCCTATATGCATATTATTACCCCTCTGATTATGAACATGAATATGCTTTGTGAGTAATTACGTTCTCTTCCTGAGAACAAGGGAGAAGTCTTACTATGAGTAGTCATGTGAATTTGATATTCGTTTGATATTTTGATAAGATGTATGTTGTCTAGCCTCTAGTGGTGTTATGTGAACGTTGACTACATAACACTTCACCATTATTTGGGCATAGAGAAAGGCATTGGGAAGTAATAAGTAGATGATGGGTTGCTAGAGTGACAGAAGCTTAAACCCTAGTTTATGCGTTGCTTCGTAAGGGGCTGATTTGGATCCATATGTTTCATGCTATGGTTAGGTTTACCTTAATACTTTTGTTGTAGTTGCGGATGCTTGCAATAGAGGTTAATCATAAGTGGGATGCTTGTTCAAGTAAGAACAGCACCCAAGCACCGGTCCACCCACATATCAAATTATCAAAGTATCGAACACGAATCATATGAACGTGATGAAAACTAGTTTGGCGATATTCCCATGTGTCCTCGGAAGCGCTTTTCCTATTATAAGAGTTTGTTTCGGCTTGTCCTTTGCTACAAAAGGATTGGGCCACCTTGCTGCACTTTGTTTACTTTTGTTACTTGTTGCTCGTTACAATTTATCCTATCACAAAACTATCTGTTACCACTTATTTCAGTACTTGCAGAGAATACCTTGCTGAAAACCGCTTATCATTTCCTTCTGCTCCTCGTTGGGTTCGACACTCTTACTTATCAAAAGGGCTACGAAAGATCCCCTATACTTGTGGGTCATCAGGACAGATAAAGGGAATTAGTTCCTTCTTCTATATAAGAAAATATGATAGTCATAATAAATCTTATAAGATTAACACAGCTAGTCCAGAAAATTTAAGCATTATCGGGTTATTTTGGGGGCATTGTGGATTTTTATGGCCTGGCAGTCTGCACTTGGAACACTTCCTTACTGCTTTTTGTTTATTAAGCTTATCAGAAACTTTTTCATACATGGTCTTTAGCCTATCACCAAGGTTGAAACCTTTTGTGCGTGACAACGGGGGGTCTCTCAAATCAAATGTTTGATGGACCTCAACGCCACCCATGCTAGACGCACTGATGGTAGACATAATGTTTTGATGCAATTGCGTAGGGATGTGTAGGTCGCCATCCCCCTCCTGCCTGGCATCAACATTCAGCTGCTAATGATCATCAATACACCGTCGCTTCCCACCTGAGAGTTGTTGTTCTTGGCGGAGCCGCTTGTCTAACCTGACTTTGTTTATTGCCTCACCGATTCCTTCCACGAACAGGTCGTACGACCTGTCGTCCGTGCATTCGTTTGACAATGCGTCGGACACCTGGCTCATGACTATAGAATGCCTGACTGTCAAGTGTGTTCTCCATCCATTTTGACCAACATTTCCATCCGTCATCATAGCCAACACATGCCCTGCACCTACTGTCCACCTAGGATTTATAAAGCTTTCAGGGAGGCTACTCAACCCAATGTGTCTTGCTACCGCTAGGACGTGGCAGCAATGCAAACCGTCCCGACTGAACTTGGAACATGAGCAGTGGTAGACATCATCAGGTGATATTGACACAGTGTATATCCTCTTTGAAAACTCTGCGTCCTGGTATTCGCACCGCCTTGTCACCGGAAATGTTCTTGTTTCACCAGCAGCAGTAACGACCTCAACTCTATAAGCTGTGGTTTTTTCATCTCTTCCACAAATTTGGTGTATATTGGTGGTGTGTATATCTTTGCAGCCTCTCTTTCCATAGGGTCGTAACTCTAGTAACATTGTTCTCTCAGTTCTGATTTCTCTCTCAGTCGATCAAGGTCGCTATACTTCTTTTCCTGCAGAATCTGGTACTGGTTGAAAAACGTCGCAATCGAGTCTTCTCGGAGGAGGACGTAGCCTTTGAACAGAGAGTTGGTGCTCTCGCTCCTCCCAGTTGATGACGTGAATGGGAAAATTTTGTCCATGTAGTACGCAGGGACCCACTCATCTCTGATTTCAAACAACCGCTTTAGGTGGGTTTCATCCTTAGCATCATGCTTCTCCAACAGAGCGTGCCATCCGCTCTCAAACTCTTCAGGCGTGAACGAGTTCCTGATTAGGCTCCAGAGCTCTGCATGCAAAGTTCCTCGGGCAGCAAAGAAAGTGACTAGTTTCTATTTCATTCTCCTCTAGATGTGCCACTTGCAGAAGCAGTGGTTGAGTGCAACATGACAGCACGTATAGCATTTCGCATTGCGACATCCTGGTATGTTATTATGTTTCCGGGTGCAAACCCCCCCATCGACCTCAGAAATGCTCAAAACAGCCACTTGAACGTGTCTTCCTTCTCATCCTTTAACAATGCCGCACCAAACAGGACAGTCTTTCCATAGTTGTCCACACCAACCACAGGGGCAAATGGCATATTGTACTGGTTTGTGGAATAGGTGATATCAAAAGAGACAAACTGCCCAAACTAGCTGTACTTTGCTCTACCTATCTGATCTATCCAAAACACACTTCTAACGATGTTGTGTGCGTCGACCTGGAGCTGGTAACTGAAACCTGGCATCTTATCCTCAACGCTCTTGGAAGTTTTCAGCAGCTCCTCAATGTCTTTGTTCTTGTGTTTAAGTCTTTTCTTTGCATTGCGGTTGCTCAAATACTTAGCATCAAAAGGTACTCCTCTGAAGCTCCCCATCATCCTCCTGAATATGGTCATCAATTTCCTGGGAGGCACTCTGCTTTCTTGAAAAATGTCAATCAATGCCTTGTCAGATTCAGACATCCTTTTGTGGCACTTCATAAACCTAACCAGCCATTCACTGGGAGCCAGCTCATGATTGTGCTCAAGCTTTGTGGATTTTATAACCCATCGTCCAAATTCTTCTTTCACTATTATCTTAACTGGACACATTGTCCTGTTGATTCTAGAAGTCATCCTCTTCCTCAACGCAGAATCCTTGCACGCATTCGCCCGACTCCGGTTACAGCTGAATGACTGCTTGTTTATGTGCTTTGAAACCCTCGACTCATATGTGATGTCCCTTTTTACCGCAAAACCCATACGCCGGGCATATGAGGCGAAGAATAAGAATGCTTGGTCCATCGAATCAAACTCAAGACCTGGCTCCGGCGCAGGAGCTTCCATGATTTTCCGGACAGATGGATAATCACCATTACCAAACATTCGGTCCATATCATGTTCCTCGGCTGTCGGGGGCTCAGGTTCAAGTGCACTTTGAAGCTCTGGGTCTGCAGCCACACCATCAGTCTGTTCAACACCATCCAGCACTAAATCTCCCTGGTCCGTGGCTACAGCTGCTCCATCCACCGGATTCGGGCCTTGCTGCGCCTGGTGGACTGCGGAAGCAACGTCTCCACCCTCAGCAAGCTCATCTTCATGTATATCCATAACCTGGGAAAAACATACAGATGCAATTCCTTTTTTCTGTAAGTATTTTTCTCTTTTTGATTATTTTTAGATAGGTACACCTCACAAATTTGGGCATTTTTCAAAACATCCCATAAGAGTCATAGTTGCCTTTTCTTCATACCTCATTCAAGTCGAAGAGTGGTGGCTGCCTTTGCTCATGTGACTATTGTATCCATGTCGAGAACATCATCAACCCAAGTGCCTGCTACATCGGGACCATCCTCATCTGCATCAATAGCCTGGGGGCGGCACATAGAAAAGCATTTGTGTTTATAAGCTCCATGGTGCCTGATGAACAAACACAAGTTGCATGCATGTTGTTTACTAGCAAAAAAGAGATAAAAATGTCACCATGTCTTAGTCGAGGCGGACGTCGTCGCAATAGCGACGGACGCCAAGACGAGCCCGTGACACCACTGCCACCCTATCTATCTTAGGGTAACGCGAGTCGAGGCGGACATCGTCGTGGTAACGACGACGAACGCCGAGACGAGCACGTGACACCACTGCCACCCTGCCGAGACGAGCACGTGGCTAACGCGCGCTCGGTTTCCGACCGGTTCGATCGGACAGCGTAACGACAATTCCACCGGCAGCCTATTCCCTTTCTTCGATCGATCCCGGTTGCAGCCTATTCCCTTTTCGCGAGTTTGGCCCTGCGTTGGCCCAGTACCGTCCCTGGCCCTATAATTCCGGAATTCGGCCCATTCCCTTTCTGAGCCAGTGGTTTTTCTTTTTTTTTTGCAATCAAGAGCTTATATTTACTCAAGTAGGAGGATTACAGGGAAACTGAGTACAATCAGCTAGGAAAGAAGGCATGTAATTAATCCAAAGACATCTCCTTCTATCCTTTGTGGCTTGCTTTGCACACCGGTGAGCAGCTTCATTGGCTTCCCTATGCACAAAAGTAAGAACACAACTATTAAAACCTTCCATAAGCTCCTTGATCTCATGGCAAACGGCTGCGAAGGCCGATCTCTCTGAAATTTCAGAGTTGCACATGTCTATCATCTCTTTAGCATCGCTCTCTATGCAGATTCTAGCGTATCCCAAATCTCTTGATATTTGAATTCCATCCCGAATGGCATACAATTCCATAATTTGAGCATTTGATGCAAATTGGTACCAAAGAGCCTGTGCTCTTAGTAACACGCTGTCTGCATCTCTGATCACCAGGCCTGTACCACCACATCTGGTGTGCTCAAAGAATGAAGCATCCACATTGATCTTAAGAGTTCCCTTCTCTGGTGGTTGCCATAAAACTGTATGCATAGACACCGTAGGTCTAGACTCTTTCCGTACGATTGTACACTGAAAGAGAGCATGGATAATGGTTTCCTCCTTGCCACAAAATTTACAGAATGGTAATTTCTCAATATGTCTTTTCAACAATACTGCCCTGCACGGTACAAAATCTTTTATAACTCGCCACCAAAATTTTTTAACCTTGGGCGGCACAGCCATTTTCCAAAGCTTTTTCCAGAAATTACCTCCAGTCTCACCTGACGACGATGGAACGTCGGATTGCCGAGCACATTTACTTAGTATTTTATATGCCGATCGCACTGTAAAATGGCCATTTTTCTCTTTCTCCCAGGCCCATACATCATCTCCCCAGTTACTGATTGGCATTGCACGTATTGCATGAATATCCGGAGCCACAAAGTTCGATTCCAGAGCCTCCTGATTCCATGTACCATTCTCATGATCAATGAGATCTTCTACCTTTGTAGCAGTTGCCCCTGGCAACCGGATGATTGGTCGGTAGCCATGATTTGAAGCAATCCATGGATCCTCCCAGATTTTAATACTTGCACCATCTCCAACTCGTTTAACTAAACCCAGTTTCAAAGTCTCTCTTCCATGTAAAATAGCTCTCCATGTGTGGGAGGAGTTCCTCTTATTCTATGCCGACATAAAATCAGAATTGGGATAATATCGTCCTTTAAGAACCCTAGCACACAGGGAATCAGGACTAGTCAGCAATCTCCATCCTTGCTTCGCTAGCATGGCTTGGTTAAAGAGACCAAAGTCTCTAAATCCCATCCCCCCTCACATTTTGGTATAGCAATATCCTTCCATTTTTTCCAGTGCATCCTCCTTCTCTTCTCATCTCCTCCCCACCAGAACTTTGCCACAATGCTAGTGATCTTTTTGCATGTTTTTTTGGATAGCCTGAAACAACCCATTGAGTAAGTTGGTATTGCTTGACATATAGATTTAATGAGCACTTCCCTGGCTGCACTGCTCATTAATTTAGGTGCCCAACCATTAACCAATTTCTTGATTTGGACCACCACATGTTCGAACTGACTATCAGATGATCTTCCTAATGCCGTAGGTAGACCGAGATATTTCTCAATCAACGCTTCTGTCCCAATGCCCGAGTTACTATGAGTTTCAACTTTCATCTCATCACTACAGTTTGTGCTGAAAAATATTGCAGACTTGGTCTTGTTAACCCTCTGACCTGACCCTTCTCTATATATCTCAAGTATTTCATTCAGTCTTGCTGCCCCATCACTTGTTGCCTGAGTAAAAACCAGACAGTCATCCGCGAAAAGTAAATGTGACACCCAAGGGGCGTGAATACCCACCCTGATTCCTTTACGCAAATGAGCAGATCCATAAGATTTCAGCAAGCATGTTAATCCCTCGGCACATAAAAGAAACAGGTAAGGTGAAATTGGGTCGCCTTGTCGAATACCATGAGTGGGTTTAAAAGACTCTGAGAAAACCCCATTGACACGAACAGAGAAGGACACCGATTCTACACAGGCCATAATTCTGTCAATCCACTGATCAGCAAATCCAAGTTTTGCTTGAACTGCCCAAAGATAAGGCCAGTCTACCCTATCATAGGCTTTTGCCATATCAAGCTTGATAGCACAAGCTCCTGACTTCCTCTTCTTCCTTTTCAGATAATGAATGCATTCATATGCAGTTAGCACATTGTCTGAAATAAGCCGGTTCGGAACAAATGCACTTTGCTCCTCAGAGATAATTTCATCAAGGATTGGTCTCAACCTGATCGCCATCACCTTTGAAACAATTTTATAAAGCACGTTACACAAGGAAATTGGCCTGTACTGCGTTAGATCTTGTGGAGCTTTTATCTTTGGAATCAAAACTAGTACAGTTTTGTTAATTGCCTCTGGCATATTACTCGTCTCAAAAAATGATCTTATCGCCACGCAGATGGAAGGCTTCAATAAACTCCAGTGCCGAATATAGAAACCTGCTGTAAACCCATCAGGTCCAGGAGACTTACTGGGATGCATCATAAACAACGCATTTTCTATCTCCTCATCAGTCACTGGCGCACAAAGTCTCTCATTCATCACATTTGTGACTTTGTTTTGAATAACTTCTGTAATTCTTTCCGGCCTAGTATGAAGGTCAGCTGTAAAGAGGTGCTGGTAGAACTTAATTGCCTCTTCTTCCATATCCTCCCGAGCTGTGACAATACCTCCATCATCTTTTTTCAAAGATCTAATGTGGTTTGTTCTTTGTCTCTGTCGAGCTCGAGCATGAAAGTAACCTGTATTGCGATCCCCTTTCAGTTTCCAATTTACACGTGACCTTTGTCGGGCCATCATTTCTTCCCTAGTAATTAGTTCTGAAATTCGCCTCATTAAACTTCTCTCTTGATTTGATGGTCCCTGACCCAAAGAGCCTCCCCGTATATTCTCCAATTTATCCCTCAAGCTTTTTAGTTGTCTTGTTACCGATCCAAACTCATCTCTGCTCCATCTCTGCAAGTTCCCCTTCACAATGGACAGTGAATCCTGCACTTCCAACAGATTCCTATTGCACGGGATCCAAGCTTGGGTTACCACCTTGTCATAATTTTCGTGTCTAGTCCAAGCATTCTCGAACCGAAAAGGCCTCGATCTTTTATCCCTGCCAAACCAATTAGATATTTGAATTGTGATTATCAAAGCACAATGGTCCGATTCCATGGTCTGAACGTGCAGCACTGAGGTGTTGTCAAAGCTTTCCTGAAATTTCTCATCACCAAGACCTCTATCAAGTCTTACTTTAACATTGTTCATGCCTTGCTGTCTGTTATCCCACGTATACGGCAGACCAATATAACTCAAATCATCCATCCGACAATCATCCACAGCCTCCCTGAAACCATCCATTTTCCATTCTTCTCGGACATTCCCTCCAAACTGTTCACTCGCATCGAGAACTTCATTGAAATCCCCTGCGCAAAGCCATGGTAGATTAGATTTTTGCCTTAAATATCTCATTAACTCCCAACTGTTCTTCCTCCTGGCTCTCACTGGTTCCCCATAAAAACCTGTGAATCTCCATTTTTCCTCTCCCAAGTTCTCATTCTGAATCGAAACATCAATGTGCGAATTGTTATAAGATTCCAAACTCACTACTGAATCGTTGTTCCAAAAAAGAACCAAACCGCCACTGAGTCCATTACTTCCAACACCAAAAGCATTGGAGAAACCGAGCCTGAATCGCAAGTCCTGAGCTCTCGTAGTAGACAGCTTAGTCTCTGAGAGAAAGACTAAGCACGGGAGATACAACTTAACTAAGTTGCTTATTTCATTAACTGTCTCGGGCCGCCCGCAACCCCGACAGTTAAGACATAGGATATTCATTGTGCACGGCGGCCATCCTCTAGGGATGCCGCCGATTTTGCTGACAAATCTGAAGATACACCACTGTCACCTACCACTCGATCCGCCAGTTTAATCTTTATTCTGTTGCCATTCTTGTGAAGAGTTCCTGCTGGGTCCTTCTCATTATTACCATCAAAGAGATCAACTATGGCTGCCATTGAAATAACCGATGTCTTCATCTTGACTCTCTTTGTGATGCACTTCTTAATCTTGCCTTTCTGCTTGGAATTGAACTGAAAGCTTACCACCAAACTGTCATCTTCCTTCACCTGGACAGCAATAACACGAACAGCAAGTGCGGCGGCACAAACGAGAGCTCCAACATGGCTATTTCCATAGGCAAGTTCACCCCACCGAGGCATAACCTGCTCCCTAGGACAGTCAGTCTGAACGGATTTGGTAGCGGCACCGCCGGCTGCTTCAAGGATAGCAGTTTCGAAACAACACGGTTGCTCCTCAATAACCCTTCCTTCTTGCCCATCGGCTTGCGTGTTGGTTGACTCCGAGACTGGGATTTCTCGTTGCCGCAGGTCACCCAAACCAAACAGAGCCGCCGCCTTATCCCGCATAACCTGCAAGCTTCTCGCTGGATCTGGCGAGCTCCGGGCAATTAGCAACGCCCGCGCCCTCCATCCATCCAGCTCCACCAAATCCACACCAACACAACCGACTACCATCAGCAGAGAAATCGAGATCGACGAAAAGCACCGGAAAGAACAGAGGCACTTTTAAAAGGGGGAAACCAAGGAGGTAAGAATTGGGGATTGAAGAACAAGGGGAGAAGGGGAAGGGAACTGCAGGGGCGGAGTTAGATGATGGGGATGCCTAGACGCTGGACTGAGGGAAGAAGATGGAAAGAACAAGGGAAGGGAACGGCAGAATCGCCAAAATCGCCATCCGGCAGACACTATCCTTGGAAAGTCTGGACCCTATCTTGTTGCCTCGGAACGGGACGGAGGACAACACAGGTAGCCAGTGGTTTTTCAGGGACAGTTATGGGTGGGAAATTCCACTTTCAACGAAAATGAACTAGCACTTTCAACCAGAATGAATAGCTAATTTTACACAGAAAAATAAATTAGCCCGTTTCTCTATACCTTTTCTATTGAAACTTTATAAGAAAATATTTTTAATACGAAAAATTGCGTACTCAATTGAATTGATCTACTGCTTCTCTGTTGAACAGAATGTTCACTAAATTGATCTACTATGAACAACTTTCAAAATTCAAAAAAAAACAAAGCAAAACATATTTAAAAAATGAATAAATTGTAAAATTGTGATTTTCTATGAAAACATGAACATTTTTTCAAATTCTATATAATTTTTGAAAACTCTATTTTTTTTAATTTGTGGCACCCTAAGATAGACAGGGTGGAAGTGGTGTCACGTGCTTGTCTTCGCATCCAGCGACGACGTCTTGCCTCGACTCCGTCACCCTAAGATAGAGAGGATGGTACTGGTGTCACGTGCTTGTCTCGGCGTCCGTCGTCGCTGCCGCGAGGACGTCCGCCTCGACTCGAGTCACCCTAAGATAGACAGGGTGGCACTGGTGTCACGTGCTCGTCTCGGCGTCCGTCGTCGCGGCACGACATTCGCCTCAACTCGCGTGACCCTAAGACAGGGTGGCATTTTTATCTCTTTTTTGTGAGTAAACAACATGCATGCAACTTGTGTTTTTTCATCAGGCACCATGGAGCTTATAAACACAAATGCTTTTCTATGTGCCGCCCACAGGCTATTGATGCTGATGCAGATGAGGATGGCCCCGATGTAGCAGGCACTTGGGTTGATGATGTTCTCGACATGGATACAATAGAGTCACATGAGCAAAGGCAGCCACCACTCTTCGACTTGAATGAGGTATGAAGAAAAGGCAACTATGACTCTTATGGGATGTTTTAAAAAATGCCCAAGTTTGTGAGGTGTACCTATCTAAAAATAATCAAAAAGAGGAAAATACTTACAGAAAAAAGGAATTGCATCTGTATGTTTTTCCCAGGTTATGGATATACATGAAGATGAGCTTGCTGAGGGTGGAGACGTTGCTTCCGTAGTCCACCAGGCGCAGCAAGGCCCGAATCCGGTGGATGGAGCAGCTGTAGCCACGGACCAGGGAGATTCGGTGCTGGATGGTGTTGAACAGACTGATGTGTGGCTGCAGACCCAGAGCTTCAAAGTGCACTTGAACCTGAGCCCCCGACAGCCGAGGAACATGATATGGACCGAATGTTTGGTAATGGTGATTATCCATCTCTCCGGGAATTCATGGAAGCTCCTGCGCCGGAGCCAGGTCTTGAATTCGATTCGAGGGACCAAGCATTCTTCTTTTTCGCCTCATATGCCCGGCGTATGGGTTTTGCGGTAAAAAGGGACACCACATATGAGTCGAGGGTTTCAAAGCACATAAACAAGCAGTCATTCAGCAGTAACCGGAGTCGGGCGAATGCGTGCAACGATTCTGCGTTGAGGAAGAGGATGACTTCCAGAATCAATAGGACAATGTGTCCAGTTAAGATAATAGTGAAAGAAGAATCTGGACGATGGGTTATAAAATCCACAAAGCTTGAGCACAATCATGAGCTGGCTCCCAGTGAGTGGCTGGTTAGGTTTATGAAGTGCCACAAAAGGATGTCTGAATCTGACAAGGCATTGATTGACATTCTTCAAGAAAGCAGAGTGCCCCCCAGGAAAGTGATGACCATATTCAGGAGGATGTTGGGGAGCTTCATAGGAGTACCTTTTGATGCTAAGTATCTGAGCAACCGCAATGCAAAGAAAAGACTTAAACACAAGAACAAAGACATTGAGGAGCTGCTGAAAATTTTCAAGAGCGTTGAGGATAAGATGCCAGGTTTCAGTTACCAGCTCCAGGTCGACGCACACAACACCGTTAGAAGTGTGTTTTGGACAGATCAGATAGGTAGAGAAAACTACAACCAGTTTGGGCAGTTTGTCTCTTTTGATACCACCTATTCCACAAACCAGCACAATATGCCATTTGCCCCCTGTGGTTGGTGTGGACAACTATGGAAAGACTGTCCTGTTTGGTGCGGCATTGTTAAAGGATGAGAAGGAAGACACATTCAAGTGGTTGTTTGGTGCGGCATTGTTAAAGGATGAGAAGGAAGACACATTCAAGTGGTTGTTTCGAGCATTTCTGAGGTCGATGGGGGGTCTGCACCCGGAAACCATAATAACAGACCAGGATGTCGCAATGCGGAATGCTATACGTGCTGTCATGTTGCACTCAACCCACCGCTTCTGCAACTGGCACATCTAGAGGAGAATGAAACAGAAACTAGTCACTTTCTTTGCTGCCCGAGGAACTTTGCATGCAGAGCTCTAGAGCCTAATCAGGAACTCGTTCACGCCTGAAGAGTTTGAGAGCGGATGGCACGCTCTGTTGGAGAAGCATGATGCTCAGGATGAAACCCACCTAAAGCGGTTGTTTGAAATCAGAGATGAGTGGGTCCCTGCGTACTACATGGACAAAATTTTCCCATTCACGTCATCAACTGGGAGGAGCGAGAGCACCAACTCTCTGTTCAAAGGCTACGTCCTCCTCCGAGAAGACTCGATTGCGACGTTTTTCAACCAGTACCAGATTCTGCAGGAAAAGAAGTATAGCGACCTTGATCGACTGAGAGAGAAATCAGAACTGAGAGAACAATGTTACTAGAGTTACGACCCTATGGAAAGAGAGGCTGCAAAGATATACACACCACCAATATACGCCAAATTTGTGGAAGAGATGAAAAAACCACAGCTTATAGAGTTGAGGTCGTTGCTGCTGCTGGTGAAACAAGAACATTTCTGGTGACAAGGCGGTGCGAATATCAGGACGCAGAGTTTTCAAAGAGGATATACACTGTGTCAATATCACCTGATGATGTCTACCACTGCTCATGTTCCAAGTTCAGTCGGGATGGTTTGCATTGCTTCCACGTCCTAGCGGTAGCAAGGCACATTGGGTTGAGTAGCCTCCCTAAAAGCTTTATAAATCCTAGGTGGACAGTAGCTGCAGGGCATGTGTTAGCTATGATGACGGATGGAAATGTTGGTCAAAATGGACAGAGAACACAATTGACAGTCAGGCATTCTATAGTAATGAGCCAGGTGTCCGACGCATTGTCAAACGAATGCACGGACGACAGGTCGTACGACCTGTTCGTGGAAGGAATCGGTGAGGCAATAAACAAAGTCAGGTTAGACAAGCGGCTCCGCCAAGAACAACAACTCTTAGGTGGGAAGCGACGGTGTATTGATGATCCTCAGCAGCTGAATGTTGATGCCAGGCAGGAGGGGGATGGCGACCTACACATCCCTACTCAAGTGCATCAAAACATTATGTCTACCATCGGTGCGTCTAGCATGGGTGGCGTTGAGGTGCATAAAACATTTGATTTGAGAGACCCCCCGCTGTCACGCACAGAAGGTTTCGACCTTGGTGATAGGCCAAAGACCATGTATGAAAAGGTTTCTGATAAGCTTAAGAAACAAAAAGCAGTAAGGAAGTGTTCCAAGTGCAGGCTGCCAGGCCATAAAAAGCCACAATGCCCCCAAAATAACCCGGTAATGCTTAAATTTTCTGGACTAGCTGTGTTAATCTTATAAGATTTATTATGGCTATCATATTTTCTTATATAGAAGCAGAAGGAACTAATTCCCTTTATCTGTCCTCCAAAAATAGGCGACATAACGAGGCGCCGTGGGCTGGACCAGAGCTACGAGATGCATAGGATGCTACGGGAAAAAAGGAGGCAATTATCGTATTGGGGCACATTTGTTTTTTGCATGGTGGGCGCAGAGAAAAATGATGAGCATTTTTACTTGTGTGTATGTTACTGAACCTGATACTAGCATGAAGAACAGTGGACAAAAAAGGAAGTATCTTGTAAGGCCTGTGTTGTCGTTTTAGTGTGAAAGACTGCCTATAAAAAGATAATTATGCTGTAAGATATTGACATTTATGCTGTAAGTTATTAACCTATGAAAATTCAGTGAAAGAAAGAAATAAAAGGATGGTCTTCAAATGATGTTACCATTGCTTAGTTACCTTTGTGGAGCTTTCAATGGATGTTTTTCATCTTACTTATCCCTGGATAGGTTAGATTCTCTATGGAGATATGTCAACCTGAATACCATCGCTGTTGTTCTGTTGTTCTTGTTGTCTGAAAATCAATTTCTCTTCCTACACAAAAGCACAATAAAAACTTAGGGGTAGCGAGAAAATGAGTTGTTCCTTTATGCTAAAAAGAAGGTAAACTGATGTAAAATAAGGGCAGCTGCTGATTTCCTTAAACAATGGTCAAAAGCAGTACCAGGAATAATGACAGCTGCTAAAAGGAGGTAAACTGATGTAAAATAACTCAGCTCCGGAAGGACTAATCTGGAGCTGAGTTCTGTCTTGTGGGTCTGTTTCAACTCCGACCTGCAAAATGGTCAAAAGGAGTAGCAAGCACCAGATTAGAAACCTAAAATTTATAACTAAACAAAATCCTAATTTATGACAAAATTGAAGATGGCACCACAAGTACTAAAATGGGACAGAGATCATTATAAAAATAAATAAATTATGGTGGGTAAGAGAGATCATTCAGCACACCAATGTCTCGTCAAAAATTAGCTAAGAATTCTTCTAGCTTAATGCTCAATCTATACACAGACTGCTCTATCTCTGTTATTTGAACAATGTTCAGAGCTCAATTTCTTTCAACAATGTTCAGAATTCATACAATAATTTGCTACAGAAAAACAAATGTTCTCCAAAGAATTAGCTCATTCTCTGAAACAATGGTAGCTGCTGATTTTCCTTGCATAGTATTTAGTATTAATAGAATAATTTGCTACAGAAAAACAAAACAATGTTCAGAGAATTAGTACATTCTTGAAGAATGGCAGCTGCTGATTTTCCTTGCATAGTGTTCAGTACTAATAGAATAACTTGCTACAGAAAAGCAAAATAATTTTCAGAGAATTACTACATTCTTGAACAAAGGCACCTGTTGATTTCTCTGAATAGTGTTCAGAATTTCATCCAAAAAAGATTCTTCAACCAAATCAAATTACCCAAGCAAGCAAAATTTGAAAACTTTTGAACGTTACAGGATTAGATATAATATTTAACGATATAATGCAACGTTTGAAAAAAAATAAGTTTTGTCTAATTGTCATGATTTTTTAAAATTTCAAAGAAAACCATGCATCATACATTCATCCATCCAATTCTAGCACAAGTAAAATCATTTTCATTTTTGCCTAATTAACAAAACAAACATCTCTCTCAGACTAAAAAAAGGTACAGGTGCTGCCGATGCCTCCTAAGTAGCAAGGTAGGCAGGCAGGCATGCAAAAAACAACATCACTTGAAGCAAACTTTCAAGGATCCCATCTTCCATCTTCTCCTTCCGTCGTCCTTGCAATGTCGGGGTCGTCGTCTACGATGCCACTGTAATATCATGTCATGGACAAAAAACAAATCAGAGACATATTACATTTCAAACGAACCCACCAGCTCTGTATGCGGCACTTACTGTATGTTGAAGTGTCAATCTTCTCATGCAGCTCCTTGATGTCCACCTCAAACCGTTCTTGCACCTTCATTCATAAAACAATCTTCTTGTTACTCCACTTGATCAAAATCAGGTATACCAAAAAAACAGAGTCAGACAGACAGATAGACCTACTTGGTTAAGAACATCTGAGTCCGAGGCTGGCGAAACAAAAGTTATGGTGAGCCCCTTGGTGCCGAAACGCCCAGCCCTTCCACGAAAAATGTCATGGTTTCAGATATGCAATTAGGGATTTCCTAATTCCCATCTCCACAACCGGTTCTGATACTTGTATAGATTTTTGCAAAGATGCGCTCCCGAACACTGCTACGTGGTGCTCTGCCGTCAACGAAAGACGAGACTGAGGCGGATGAGTTGCTGTCGAAAAATCGGAGTTTTGCGAATCTGCTTTTCTGAGCACGGAGTCACCAAAGAGGCCTGCTTTTCTTCAGTCTTGAGATCCACATTCCTTCTATTTTCTTGCCCAGCATCCTCACTGGATTAGTCCATACAAAAAAACTAAATAATCCTCTTCCTCCTCATGCTGAAAACGAGCAAGTTGTGCCTGACGGGCACTACCTAACCATGCTGGCTTCATTAGAACAGAGCTGCCAAAAATCGAGATCCATGTTCTGCTCCCTGTCAAATCTGGGTGTACATGAGCTCGGACACGATGGCCGCCGTCAGCTATTGACTCATCCGAAGGAAGGAGGAGGGGGGAGATGGGTGCTACCGGGGCATCCTCGGAGGCGACGCAGACGCCATTGGGAAGCTTGGTGCTGCGGGTGGGGACGCACGGCGGGAGGTCGAGCCCGGGGAGGAGACGCAGGAGCAAGGCGGAGCACATGCCGGAGAGCCACCACCTCGTCGTATTGGCCGTTGCTGCCCTTGGACATCACGGTGCTCGTGCGGGCGCGGCGCCTCGCCGTATTGGCTGGGGCCGCCCCTCGACCCAACTTCCGCCCGGTCCTC
>NW_024116729.1:0-24404 GCF_003073215.2 Triticum urartu
GCGACGTGCGTGTGCGGGGGGCGAGACGGCAGATGGAATGGATCCTCCTGAGCAGCATCTCCGACGCCATGCCTGCTCCCTTCTCCTCTCCTCTAGCTTTCCCCTGCTCCAAGTACTTGGGTGGGAACAGAATAGAGCCGTCCAGGGTGTATTAGTAGCAGCAGCAGCAGTACGCAAGGTATCGCATCTTGGCTGGTCGCGGAAGGCGTCGGTGCGCCGGTGGTGACCTCGTCTGAACCGACCGGGTCCTACGGACCGTTGACCGGTAGCACAACGTTAGTTGAAACCTGAGTAGATTTTTTTCTAGAAGAGTTGAAACTTAGGTGGAAGTGGAACGCGTTTGGTCACTTCGCTGGTCATTTTTGTTTAATTGTTTTCAGTCCCCAGGCTTAGTTAGCCTCTGAGCTGTGATATAAGTATAATAATAACCTAATAGGACTAAGCGTGGGTTCCAAGTTTAAGTCCCCTGGCTTAGTTAGCCATGGTTGATCGCAGCCATGCATTCCTTTGTGTGCACGGCTGGGTCAGAGATGGTCCATTGCAATACGCAACTCACAGTACTAGTGAACAGTGAAAGCGTAGAGGTTTAGCTGCAAAAGATGCCTCAGGCCGAACTGGCAGATGCCTCAGGCCGAACATGACCAACTTATATAAACATGTGATTCAGATTCTTCAGAGTGCTAGCAGAGTCAGTAGCTGCACATATCTGAAGATCATATTCATACATCCGTAGGGGAAAACTTTGGACATGCCACACAGAATTTTACACGTCGGACGGTACAAAAAATAGCTATCGCACGTTTGACTCATTGCATTTTTTTTCACCAGCCAACTCGCAATAGATTCTCCCGTCGAAATGCGGGGGAAATGGTTGCTCTGCAACTCAATTGTAGATTTATGTGTTTGGTATCACCGATGACTTCCGATCCAAGACCTGAACTTCCCCTTTCGACGCAATTACGGCATACGGCCTGCATGTAACAGATTGTAATATCTTAGACACTGCAGCGTGTAGCTGCATACGCGTTGTTTGCTTTGTGGTCTAATACCTTTTTATTCGTTTGTTTTTGAAGCATGCTGGTTAAAAACTGGATTTTTGTTATAGAAATTGCTTAGGTTGAGAAACTTACATAGTGTTGCAAATTATCCCATGGTCCACAACGCCAACGATTTTCTCCAAGTCTTCTGCTACCTTTCCTGCACGGTGACCAAAGGAACCAGCTAAAAACTCCACTGGAGAAATAGTTGCTGATTTATTATGTCGAATTTAGATCCTCCGAGAGGTAACAGGCTTCCATTTACGCACATACCAAGATCCTGGATTGGGGTTGTGAAGATAACATCAAGTATGTGATGGCCCTCCTTGGTTACCAGCGGGAAGTCGCCTCCCGATGGACCGGCAGTTCCAATTGATGGCCTCCTCCAAACCTTCAGGCAATCACACAATGGTTATCAGTCAAAAAGGGTTCTCTTTTTGCCGGGTCGGCAGGGCATGGACAGGTTTCAGGTTCAGAAACCCATTAGCTGCTCAGAGTATGAAATTTCAGAAATTATTAAGAGATTGATTAGCTGTGCACCTCTGCGTCGCCTAGGAACAAATCATCAATCTCTTCAGCGGTGTCGATCCAGTTCCCCTGAAATGATCTGCCCCTCTCTTAACGAACATTACAGAGAACTGATCTGATGTCTGGTGGCAGAAGGTAGAGATTGCTTACACTTTTGACCAAAACTGGAATGGATCCCTCGATGCCATTCACATATTTGTCGTTGTCAATGATAAAGGCAACCTTGTCAGCCGATTCAACAATACCCTGTGGTTCCAGACCAATCAAGAGTTGCATATAGGAAGATGAGATAATAATATAATTGACATAACAGAAATATCTGCAGTGAACACAAGCAAATAGTTACATTGTATTTTTTTTTTCAGAAAACAGCAATATTTCCATCTTCATGAACTTACTAAGATGCATGCTTGTTCGACTTTTTAGGAAACAAAAAGGACAAGTGATGATTTAGACAGACACAAGTCAGGGAGGCAGGGAGCCTGAATGGGTTTAAGCAGTTTTTGAAGAGCTGGTTTACAAATTTCTGAAGAGTTGCGCTAACCTTCTCTTGTATGAAAGAAGGCTGTCCGCTTTCGGTTTTCCCGCGCCCGATGACAGCAGCGAGTGTGCCCTCTTCAATTACATCAGCATCAGCGAAAGCAAAATCAATCTATACGTCAGTGAGCATGGTTTCAGCCAAAATCCTCTTCTTTCTTGCCTGCAAGATTTACAATGGTGACAAGAGAATAGAGCGTACTTGGGCGCCTTCCTCGTGGCTGCCGACCTTGATCCCGGCTTTCTCCGCCTCACTTGCACAGATCACAGACCTGGCTGATCAACCCCAACAACCGATTAGACGCAACCGATGATCAGGAGCGAGCGAATGCATGCGGGATTGCGGTTGTGCAGGATGCAAGTAAAGCTCATGTGGCACAGATGAACCACGGAGTGGCAGTGAAGCAATTGGAATGCTTACGAGGGTATGCCGACAATGCCGGTCAGCGAGCCTCGCCGGAGGCGCGTGCCGAGGTACTGGACGGCGAGCCCGGACGCGGCGCCGGAGCCGAGCCCGACCACCATCCCGCTCTTCACAAACTCGTCCACCTGAAACAATGCCGCATAATACGAGATAAGTGCCTCAGCATTCGAAGGAAGCCGCCGTGAATGCTGGAGGACGGCAGAGCGTCTCCCTTATTACCGTGAGCTTGGCGGCGTCGAAGAGACGGACGACATCGGCGTCGGCGGCGGCCGCGCAGGCCACCGAGGGTCGTCCCCGGAGACAGCGCACGGCGTGGCGCGGCCGCGGTCGCCGGCACAGGGGGACCCGCGCGTGCGAGCCTGCCGCGATGCTTGCTCTGGCGACTGCCCCCGGGAGGCGGGGGGGGGACCCGGGGGGCTGCCTCTCTGCTCTAGCGTCAGCTTTGCCGGTGTAGCGTAGCGGTTTCGAGACCTGCCACACAGTTTGGGTAAGCACCACCGCTTCAGAGGATAAGGAGTGTGACAGCGCACGAGCGGCGCGACAATTCCAAGTGAAATAAGATGTGTTGGGACTTGGGAACCCATGTTTTTCTCTGCTCTGCCCACTCCAAGAAATTGTGAAATTACTATATCTTTTTATTAAGATTTCCATCATGGTATAAATGATACCCCTCCGTCTCATAATGTGACATTTCTTAATATTACATTAGTGTCAAAAAACGTCTTACATTATGAGACAGAGGGGGTACTTTTGTTACTTGAGGCTACTTAGACTACTCATTATGAGGAGTATCATATACTAGTATCATGTATGATACATATAGAATAGTATAATAGATAATTTTATTTATGACCATGCATGACATAAAGTAGCATATCATTTACTATGATATGATATCTACTTATATTACTCTAACCATCTCTCTTGTTTAATTCTTTGTCACATCAGCGTGTTTGCTATTCCTGAGTGCATGGTATCGATTAAGATATCACCATTATAGCCCGCCTCAGTTTCAAGAGATGACAGTAAAAATACGTCACGTGTTAATTAGGTGTTATTGAGCGAAAGTATTATTCTAATCTCGAGCACAAATGCACCTGCATGAACATAATTCGTGTTAATTAGGTGTTATTGAGCGAAAGTATTATTCTAATCTCGAGCACAAATGCACCTGCATGAACATAATTCCAAAAAATTGCAAGCATAACTAAATTGAAAGACATCTGATTTTTTTTGGATGAACATCAACAAGTTTCCCATCATCTTGCAAAATTTCTTCACTAAAATACATCTGTAGAGGTGTGTGCTAAAATAAAGTGTGTGCTCGCAAATCTTTAGCAATTGATACTTGTATGTCTTTGTGTTGTACTCTTAAAGTCAAGCGTGCCTTATATCTTAGCCATTACTGCCACTGCCACATGGTCAACAACATCATGGGACCCTAGAAACCGCTGTCATGAGAGGTGAGCAAGGAAAGAGACCTATGTCATCTACCTCATGCGGTAGCCTATATGTACAACTTTTACATGTTCGGTTTATATGGGAAAGTGCTTTTAATAGGTCTAATATATGCCATCTACCAGTTGCATCTTGCTCTACATATGCTTTTATATGCCATCTACCAACTACTCATTTCATACATCAGAAGCGACCCTTGTGAATGGTTCAAACTATGTGATCATTTAAGCTCTATGATTCTAGTACATGTTAGTTTGTTTGAATAGACCACCAAAACAAAACCATCCTCGATCATGGAATTCACATCACTTGAGGTTGGCAGTGGACTTAGCTGTGCCATATATAAGGAAGCACCATATATTGGCATGACGCGCAAAGTGCGCATTGTAACATACAAACAACTTAAGCGGCTTATAAGTTACTCGGAATGAGTGGCCTTAGGAAAATATCTACTCCATCCATCCCATAATGTGGGACGGAGGGAGTATCACACTATCGCAGTTTGATCATTGGAGACATCAAGTTTGTCGCGCTTCACTCTTTTTTTTTGTTTCTTTGCAACAAATGTCAGTTTTCCTCTCCAATTTTCCAGGGCCGTTTTGACCTTTGGTAAGCCCCCTATCCATTGGCAAGTAGTATAGATATTGCTGCTAGTTTTGGTTATTTTTCCTTACATCTTCTCTAGTACATGACTTCTGATCTATTTTCCTTCTGCCAATTCTTGACTTCTCATCAACTGGTGCACTGCAGATTACAGACTTTGACATCGTGTTCCTGCGTATCATGACATTAAGGGCGTCCATAAATTTTGGTCCAGTCATTGTTTCTTTGAACCATGAGGTTTGTAATAAAATTGCTCATTAATTCCTTGGCGGGAATGAGAGTGAGGAGGCATGGACCTAGGCTGCTATGATCAGAAGGTGTGCCCGATGATGTTATAGTTTTGGTGGTCAGCTATTTTGTCCAGGTTGAGTGCTAATGGAATCAAGAGTTCATCTAAGAAAACAAATTCTTGAACTTACACTACTTCTAAACATTTCATTTGAACCATATCTATTGATTATTTTTCATATCGATATCGTTATTTGTTGCGCTGTATTTTGCCGGCTAGACAACCATGGAAGTACTTGTACGCTAGACAAGAGAAATCTAAACATTGTGTCGGTCGCCATACATGGTGGTTGTGCAGGTGTCCTTTCATGGTGTATCTTCATGTTGTCTTCATCCATCCACACTCTATGGACCCATCAAATGATTTTTGGAGGGTCCCATTTAGGATTAGTTCACAGATGCAGGTGGCGGGTTGCCCCATAGGAGTTTTGACGCTCTGTAGCGGTGTAATGCTAGCGTGCACTGCACGACTAATGCTTTCGAATCTGGTACAAGCGTTAGAGAGCTTCTTCGATCATCGTGGCTTTGCCATACAATCACACATCAATTTTCCTATGTTGGTTGGGCAAAAGCCCCGTCTGGCAAAAGCGTCGTTCTGTCATTCATTAGTTGGATCTAACAACTAAAGTTGTGTGGCATCGACTATGTGAAGGTTGTCTTGGATATTAGTGTGCCTCTGGTGAAATCTAGCCTTCAATTGTTGGATCAGGAAGACGACAGTGAGGTGAACTCGATAGTAAAATCATGTGTTCCGCCTTCACTGACTGGTTTAAGAGATGCTGGTGTGCTGGTGTTGATACCTTGTTGAATGTGTTGTTTTGGTACCCCGATCCATATACTAAATGTGTTGCTTCTTTTTAGTGGTTTAAATTTAGTAATGAATTGCAAGATTAGCAAGTTGTCGTGTAATCTGTGCTGTGATTTAGTGACGTTAGCCATTTTTTCTTTGCATGTTGTTTTTGGCCTCAAAGTCTTGAGCTTTGTATGAATAAAATGAGGTATGTTTATCGAATGATTCAAAGGCTGAGATAATGATCCTTGCGCTGTGTAAATGTGTATACAAGTCGTTACTAATATTTGATCACACCGGTTTGTAAGCATATTTCGCTCAAGATAGACATAGCTACCCTGAACACTATGATGGTAGGTTCCACAAAATAATATATTAAAAATAAGAGGCTGAGTTCCTCTACTTGTCACCTATCATGGTTCATAATTGCACTGTACCTAGAGCCATCAACATGGCAGGGAGAGACTTGAAAGTAACTTTGCCACGTGCAAAGCTTATTACCTTGGGTTCTGACCAAGTAGTATAAAGCAGTATGATCTTCGAAACTACTACACACACGACAATTCCAGTGAACGACACGAGGACGATAGCTAATCCAACCGCTGGAGATGTTTTGCCTTAGACTCTGATGGTGGGATATGTCATATCGTCTGCATGTTGTCCGGCCAGTGTCGTGCATGTAGCACTGCTGTATGATCTTTGCATTTCCCTACCTCAAAGGTCGGTTCACACAATCACACATACAAACACCCATGGACACCATGTCGCGAGTCTAATTAACCCCATACCTCCCAGTAGGTTCTTTGTTTGGTGAGCGTCTAAAGATAAAGTTATTTTGTTGATGCATGGGCATCGTGAACATATCTTTTATGTATTATGTCGACAATGCATGTATGGCTTATCTGGCTGGATCCATCATCACAAAATTTTGTCGCTGAAGCGCTCAAAATCAATTTGCGTGGGTGTGCATCGGTTGCTGCCCTAAAAGATGTGTCCATCACATCAGCTCCGCTGGCACTGTCACAGCTCTCCAAGTTGCACGCGACGCCCGAGGAACTCATTGCATTCGGCATTGCAACTGAGAAGAAAAGAAAGACTGAAGTGAATGAGTTGATGTACTGTTCATGCCTTATATAGTATCTGAACAGACGTGTTTACAATGTTGGTTACAGGGCTCATTTAAATCATTTCTATTGATGATTTTTTTTCATATCGATATCGTTTTTTGTTGCGCTGGATTTGCTGGCTGGAGGGCCATGGAAGTACTTGTATACTAGTCAAGAGAAATCTAGACATTGTGTCGGTCGTCATGCATGGTGGTTGTGCAGGTGTCCTTTCACGGTGTAGCTGGTATTGTCTTCATCCATCCTCACTCTATGGATCCATCAAATGATTTTGGAGGGTCCTTTTTAGGATTAGTGCACATATGTAGGTGGCGGGGCGGCCCAATAGGATTTTTGACGCTATGTAGCGGTTCAATGCTAGCGTGCACTGCACGACTAATCTTTTTGAATCTGGTACAAGTGGCAGGGAGCTTCTTTGATCACCTTGGATTTGCCATACAACCACACATCAGTTTTCCTACGTTAAGCTGGGCCGAGCAGTTTTTGACATTTTAGATCCGAGGCAAAAGCCTCGTTCTGGCTTTCATTGGTTGGATCTAACAACTACAAGTCATGTGTCATCGACTATGTGTAGGCTGTCTTGTATATTAGTATGCCTCTTCAGTTGTTGGATCAGGAAGATGGTAGTGAGATGAACTCAAATAGTAAAATCATGTGTTCCGCCTTCACTGACTGGTTCAATAGATGCTGGTGTGCTGGTGTTGATACCTTGTTAAATGTGTTGTCTTGAGGCCCCGATCCATATACTAAATGTGTTGCCTCTTTTCAATGGTTTAAATTTAGTAATGAATTGCAAGATTAGCATGTTGTTGTGTAATCATGGCGTGATTTAGCCATATTAGCCGGTTTTGTTGGCATGTTGTTTTTGGCCTCAATATCCTGAGCTTCGCATGAATAAAATGAGGTATGTTTATCAAATGATTCGAAGGCTGGGATAATGATCCTTGCGCTGTGTAAATGTCTATACAAGTCGTTATTAATATTTGGTCACACCGTCTTGTATCTAGTGCGTGATGTAGAAGCATGCTTCTGCAAAACAATGAGTAGGATATTAATAAAATAGTGAGTAGGATAACTATTATGCAGCAAAGATTACAATTTTTCTTTAACATAATACTCCCTCCGTCCCAAAATGTAAGATCATTTTTGACACTATGCATTTTGGGACAGAGGGAGTACTTATAACATAGTGTTGAGTGCTGAGTGTTGACCGATGAAATTAGACTGGATTTTATAGTTGGAGAAGCGGCCGGACGGAGTATTTGGTCGCGGAAACCCATAAGTGTCGGCATATGCAGAGCCGTAGGGGTAGGCCCATTGCTGCAACATCTCAGTGACGGGCTCAGTGAGAGGGAGGTTCCCGTTGTCGGCGAAGTCATCCCCAAGGCACTGACGTCACTGCCTCGAAGCAAGGCACCTGCCATTGACCGTCCCTTGTACATATTGCAGTGCTAGAGTCATGGATGTCGTTGATGGAAAACATTCCCCATTACTCTCGTTGCCACATCATTGACAACACGAAGGAACCCTAGAACTGCTATCATGAGAGGTGAGGAATGAGAGAGACCTACTATGCCATCTAGCTCATGCGGTAGCCTATATGTACAACATTTACATGTTCCAGTTTCCACAAGGAAGTGCTTCTAATAAGTCTAATTTATGACATTGCCAACCGCACCTTGCTCTACATATGCTTCTATATATAACCATCAAGCTACTTTTCATTTCATATATTAGAAGCGCCTTGTGAATGGTTCAAGCTATGTGATCATTTAGACTCTATGATCCTAGTATATGTTAGTTTGTTGGAATAGACCGCCATAACAAAACCATGCTCGATGATGAATTTACATTACTTGAGGTTAGCAGTGGACTTAGTCGGGCCATATATAACGAATCGCCGTATATTGGCATGAGGCACATGGCGTGCGTTGTAACATACCGACACCTTACCCACTTTATAAGTTTACTACTCGGAATGAGTGACCTCAGGAAAACATCTATCACTATTTGATATTTGGGAACATCAATTTTTTGGTACTTCACTCTGTTTGGTTCATCTACGCCAAATCTAAGTTATTCTCTTCAAATGTTTCTGCCATTACAGGGCCCCTTTGACCTTTACCCCCTACAGGCCTACCCCCGGTTTCCATCCTTTGTCAGGTAGTTTAGGTAGTGCTGTTAATTTTGGTTATCCTTTTCTGTTACCACTTCTATCATAAGTGACTTCATCTATTTTCTCTCTGCCAATTCTTGACTCCCCATTGACCGGTGCACTGCAGATTATAGACTTTGACCCTATGTATTTTTTTTGTGAGAAATTGTCGATCTATTCATCTTCAATCATGGCAGTACAATAAACACCAGAAATAATGAAAATTGCATCCAGATTCATAGACCATCTAAACTCTGGTTCAGTCATTCTTTCTTTAAACCCTGGGGCTTGTAATAAAATCGCACATTCCTTGCGGGCAATGGGAGTGAGGAGGCATATGGACCTAGGTTGCTACGGCCAAAAGGTGTGCTGATTATGTGAGAGTATTGGTGGCCAGATATTTTGTTCAGCCGGAGTGCTAATGGAATAACCACGAGTTCCACACGAGAGAACAAATTCTTGACCTTCCACTATGTCTAAAAATGAATACCCTTTCTAGTGATGTTTCTTTTTTCCATATTAATATCATATTTTGCTACACTCGATTGTCGGCTGGACGGTCATGGAAGTACTTGTGCACCCCCTAAAAATTGAATACAACACCATTTTTAAAATAATTTCAAATCTATATATCCTTGCCTGAATCAAGAAAAGCGTTGACTGCACAAGAGACATCCATCTACAGTGTCACAATGCATGCCCAAGTCGACAATTTTGATGGAGTTTCTATTGTCAAGTTGCAACACATGCCCAAGTTGCAGTTATTTAATTCGGAAGTCTACTGTAACTATCTTCATTCTTAATGGAAAAGCAGCAGCCCTTGAGGAGCTCCGTCTTAAAAATAAACAAGCATCTCGGTGCTAGTTTTTTGTAAGCCAGCAAGTTAATCTCGAAGATCATAAAGGTGTATTTGGATGGTGTATTTCTGATGAACTAATTAAATCCCGAAGATCCTCAAAAATAAACCTTATTCTTATCTGAACATCCTCTAATCTTGTGAGAATGGGTGATCAAGCTCGAATGATTGGCTTTAGTTTTTCTATCATATTTTTTTGGGTGAAAAAAGACTTTATCTATTATAAGGTTCACCATAAGTACAAAGCAGCCCAAATAAAATAAATACATTGAGGGCTCTGGCTGACCGAACAACCACTACCGTTGACAAAGCACCCGTCATCACCCTTAGAACACGTTGTCCCGGTAGACCATGCTGACAGCAAAATCAATCGATGTGGAATTGCATTGAGCTTATTGAGCCATATATAGGCAAGTACTCGACTTGTATAGCTAGAACACATCTTTATTGTAAATGTGGCATATGATATACAATAGTTACATCTTATGAATATAGTTTTCGCAAAACTAGATGCAAATACAATTTAATATTCATCCTAGAAAATCCAGTCTTTGAAATACTTGAAACTATCAAACAAATACAATCAGAAGATTGTCATCGTGGATGCATACGTAGATAATTTATTTAGAACCTAGCTACCTAGTCTTGATCTACAAACTCCTTCAAGGGCTTTTCCAACTGTTTCATGATAGCCTCCCATCCTGCATGTGTGGGGTGCATGTCGTTCCAATAGAAAAATTTGTCGGACTTGTCGCACACGGTGTATAGAAGCTCCGAGGACGACTCGCCTTGTTGTCCGCAATAGCCATTCGAATCCAAACTCTCGCAACATGGCGATAGTTTGCGTTTGAATTGCTTAGATAGATCTGAGCCTTTACCTACATTAATGCCGATAAAAATAAAAAAGTTCATAAGAAGTAGTACAAGCATACAATCAAACTCCATCTAATAATGTTAGGAACTTTTAAAATAATGAGAAACTTTGCATGAAAATACATACGTACCTGGCGCATGATCCACAATACTAGTAAATGCGGTGTATAGGTCGATGATGTGGACATTCTTCTTTACTGTCATGACTTGTTTCAGGTTATCGTTGTGAATTGATGCACCCAAATTTCCAAAATATCGCACGCGGTGTAGTTATTGGTTCGGGTTTGTGACAGCGTGCAACCGATAGGGTGCAAGTTGTTGACAAGAACTTTTTTCACCCCGAGCTTCAACAATTGCTCCACATTAGCCGCGATCTCTTCTGTCACCTTTCCAATATAAGCAGTAATCTGCATCACATACATGAAATTAAGTTAGTAAGATGCACAAACAAATTAGTGTATGGATATATATACATTCTGCGTTGATATGATACTCACATCACTGGGGTTACTTAGGCCAATCACGCCTGTGCTTGCATAATCGTTGCCGGAGATGGCCACGAGCGCTACCGAGTGACTCAACTGCTTCTCAGAGATGGTCCCATCCTTGACCATCTTCCTGAAAGCGTCGACCTGCTTGCGGAGGGTGTGAACCCCGTGTGATGTACTTTCCAGCACACCTGCACCACCATAGGGGAAGGTCATGCCGGACGGGTCGCAGGTTTTGTCTGCTGTGAGGGCATGCGCAGGAGGGGCCTCCTCCAACCCCAACATTGTCGCTGCAATTTATTAATAAAGCAGTTAGTAGGGATAATTGTGATTCACCAGGGGCAGGGATTACTGTAAAACATAACAGTACTTTTTTTGTGGTAAAATAAGGTAGTGCCTTACCGATGAAATCTGACTGGATTTTGTAGTTGGAGAAGCGGCCAGACGGAGTATTTGGTCGCGGAAACCCATGGGCATCGGTATACACGGAGCCGTAGGGGTAGGCCCATTGCCGCGACATCTTCGTGACGGGGTCGGTGAGAGGGAGGTTCCCGTTGTCGGCGAAGTCGTCCCCGAAGACGAAGAAAGTGTTGCTCGACGACTTCTTCTGATGGCCGCCGGCAGGGGCTGGCCGGGCCTCCACGCCATTGGGATTTAGAACGAGGAGGAGGAGGAGGACGAGGCCGAGGGCGGCCGGAAGAAGCTTCATCGAGGGAGGATCCTACGAGAACTGCTGGTTTCTGCGGCTTCTAACCGCTACTCTTTCGCCGATGAAAATCAGGGACACAAAGGGCTTGTCTGCGATGCACGTACGCCATGGCCTGGCCCTCTCGCTTCAATTTATAGAACTACTGGTATGGACCAGCAGGAAAACAAATCGAAATCGGGCCTGCGACCTCGATCGATCGGAGTCGGAGCCCCAGCATCGTCGGAGGTCGGACACGGACACGGATATGCGTCACGGACAGGATCGATGGAGCGTCTCGCTTACGACGCTGCAGTGGATGTCAATGATTTGCCGGTGGGTGCCGTCTTTGACGGCGTTGGCAAAGTTCTTGAGGAATCAGCGTAGCTTGTCATCTCCCTTGTTGATGTCACTTGTCACCAAGAGTTAGCGACATCGGCACTACGCTGTTTGGCTCGGCTGACGAGCCATTCCCAGCGGGCAATCTAACAGCGCGGACGCTTAACCGGCCGGCTGAGGGGGCGTTGGAGCTTCTTCTCCTTGGGCAATCTTGGTCCGTCAGGTAGCTAGCCTCGGTGTTCTGTCGGTTGCTGCGTGTCTTGTACTCAACTTTTCTGAATTTGATTAAGTTATAAAAAGGTTACTCTGTTAGTTGTTCCGTTTTTTTGGTATTGTAAACTAATAACTGATCAACCATATTCACAAACATCCACCATTGTTCGCGTTGGAGCTTCTTCTCCTTGGGCAATCTTGGTCCGTCAGGTAGCTAGCCTCGGTGTTCTGTCGGTTGCTGCGTGTCTTGTACTCAACTTTTCTGAATTTGATTAAGTTATAAAAAGGTTACTCTGTTAGTTGTTCCGTTTTTTTGGTATTGTAAACTAATAACTGATCAACCATATTCACAAACATCCACCATTGTTGTAGTAGGAAAAACTGTTCCAGGTGTCTTTTTTATGGTTCCTTTATTTGTTATGACTACGGTTGTTCTTTTTTCTTTCTTTCTGGAATCTTGTTATTGCGTAATTTGTTTGCATGATTCAACGTGTTGTATCTTGCCCAGTACTTACAAATGTGGCTGTTCTGATTGGGCACCTTTCTTGGTGAGCTATTCTTTAGGTTTTTAAAAGCATATGTCGATGCAACTCAGGAAAAGTCCAGTGAATATTTGTAGCCAGAATTTGTAGCACGTCGTCGTGTTGAGATGCTTTGAAGAAATCATGCAACATAGTGGCGGGGATTTTACATCATTTGAGTACATTGCTACAATTATTATGGTGAGTGTTTTGCCACCATTTATTTTGGGAGTTTTCTAACAAGATAAATCTAGCCTTCACTTGTTGCATTAGGCAGATGGTAGTGACTAGTGAGGTGAAATCGGTGGTAAAATCATGTGTTTCCCCTTCAATGACTGGTTCACTAAATGTTGGTCTACTAGTGTTGCTACCTTGTTGAATGTGTTGTCTTGATGGCCCCATCAACGTACTAAATTAGTTGCTTCTTTTCGGTGGTTTAAATTTAGTTATAAATTTTAAGATTTGCATGCGGTTGTTTAATTAGTGGTGGGATTTAGCGATGTTACTTGATTTATATTTGAATATAGTCTTGAGCTTCACATGAATAAAACGGGTTGTGTTTATCAAATGATTCTAAGGCTAGGATAATGATCCTTCCGTTGTGTACAAAGTGTATACATGTCGTTACTAATATTTGGCCACATTGTCTTGTAGCTAGTCAGTGATGATAGACGCATATTTCACTCGAGATAGCCCCGGCCTTAAACAAACATGATAGATTCTACTCAAGAAAATCAGTAAAATAATAGACTATTTTTTTCTACTTGTAACCTATCATGTGGTTCATAAGTGCACTGTACTTAGAGCCATCCACATGGCGGGGAGATGCTTCAAAGTAACTTGGGCATGTGCGAGCTTATTACCTCAGTGCCTGACCATTAGTAGTATATATATGTACGTATGATCTTTGCAGTTCCCAGCCTAGAGGCCGGTTCACACACAAGCACGCACACACTTTTTGCGCGTCTAATGCCACACCTCAGGTTATTTTGTTTGGTGAGCGTTTGGAAACAAAATCACGTGGTTAATGCAAATATGGTGCATGCAAGCACGACTTCGAAATGAGTGGCATCGAAGAAACATCTTTTACGTTGATGGTCAAAAAGGCATGGATGGCTCTCCTGGATGGATCGGTCGTGGCAAGATACTAGACTTGCTCAATCAAGCGCTCAAAATCCATTGACTGGGCAATAAGCTGAATCCAATCACATCAGCTCTGTCAGCACAGCCATGTCTGAAGACACATGGCGCGACAGAGGAACACATTGCATACGACACCCAACCATATATACCATTTCTTATCGAGCATGGAAGTACTCACATGTGCTTCCATTTGGGTTAGCTAGCAAGCGTTTGTCCTTATGGATGTGGCGGAATAGCATCCAAACACAGTTGTGTCAACAAAAAAAGACTAGAGACCCATAAAGTACTTCAAAGTAGCTCTCTTAATGGTACACTTTTTGTTGTATATAACTTATACTACGCCGAGACAGAGGAAGTGGTTAATTAGGCGAGGCCACCTAATGATTTCTCTACTTCCTGCTTCGGATGCTTTTTTTTACTATCCTTTTACACATTTCTGGGGTTTAGGATTCATTATTTAGATTAATATTGTGTAATATACATCCATATAAACATGTAGAGGTTTTTTTTGGGCTTTTTTAAGCTTCAAATATAATTTTTAAACTATTTGAAACAAAGTGCTCCGATGCTCCAGTACTTCAAAAGTACACTTTCATCATGCACCCCTCTTTTCATCATAGGTTTAAAAAGGGTATTTATGTCCATCCACATAAATTAAAACAGTTAATGAATTAATCCTCCGATTTGTTTGCTCATTGGCAATGATGAGCGGTAGAGCAGGAAAAGCGCCTTGGCATATTTGACTCAATACTCCCATGGTCTAGGGAACTAGGCATACATTAACTCTCGATCTTATTACTTTAGACTTGCAACGATAACATCTCTAAATATAACAAATAACTTGGGTCAATTCAATATGATCGCTATTCTAACATCATAGTCTCAATGTTGTCGGCATCTGACTAGTGAGCAATCTCGCACCGAATGTGGACTGACAGATTTTATTTTTGAGAAAAAAAAAGTTCCTTTCGGCCCGGACGTAAAGAAAGGGCCCGTCGTGTACAGTACAGCCCACTAGGCTCATCCGCCTCGTCTCCATCGTTCTCCCCTCACTCCCGACTCCAAGATCCCCAATTTCGCCATGGCGGCGGCGTAGGGACAGCCAGTAGACATTTTTGTGCTTCCTCCGGATTAGCAGCCTTCTTCTCCTTACCACCATCGCTGCATATAAGCACAAGCGCCCACCCTCCCTCGTACTCGTACTGCAGTAATCCCAAACCAACGAAAATGGTTGGAGGGCGCTGCACGGACGCCTCCGCCAAGCCGAAGCATCCGCGCCCTGCAGGTGGCGACGACGGAAGCAGCAGCCTTGATGCGTGTGGTGGCGGCGGCATCGGGCATGCCGGCGACCGTCTGAGCGCGCTGCCGGACGACCTCCTCCACGCCATCATGTCGCGCCTCAAGGCCCTGCAGATGGCGCGGACGTGCGTGCTGTCCACGAGGTGGAGGCACCTCTGGCGCGCCGTGCCGTGCCTCGACGTCGACGAGGCGGAGACCGGCGCCTACAACAATTTCGACAACTTCACCGACAACCTTCTGCGCAGCCATGACATCGCGCTCCTGGAGGACTTCCGGCTGCACGCCCACAGGACTTCTGACCGATGGGTCCGCCGCGCCGTAGGCCAAGGCGAGGCATGGCCTTGCCGGCTCAAAAGGTTGCATCTCTTCAGCCTGCTTAATCTGAAGCTGACAGATCTTGGGAGCCTCATCAGCTTCCGCTGCCATGCTCTGGAGGACCTGCAACTGAGAAACTGCAGCTTTTTGCTCACCAGCAATGCTAAGATTGTCTCCTCCTCACTCAAGAAATTGGCTGTCGTTGATGGCTACTACATGGTGCATGACGATGAGATTTTTGCGTTGATTATAGAGGCTCCTGCTCTTGTTTCTCTATGCCTCGACGGGGAGCTTGAACACATTGTCGATATGACTGAACCGCATACCGTGCTGTCTCTTGTCGACGCGTCGATTCAGCTTCCCAGGGTCGAGAAGCGCGTGAATCACGAATTGGGTATTCTTGGTGCGCTGTCTAACGTGACAACCTTGCGCTTGTCGCATTTTGCGGTCATGGTATATTCTTCTTTTTCTTCTTGACATACCCTTTTAGTCAGTCTGCATCTCCTATATCTGCAACAATTTAAGGATAAGAAAACGATTGCCTGGGTTTCAGTTGTTGTTCTATGCGACTCGTGAGGATCTTCCTGTATTCAAGTTTGAGAACCTAAGAAGCTTGTTGCTAGATGAGTGTCATATCAGCGACGACTTCCTCGGGCTGCAGCAATACCTGCACAACTCGCGTAACCTGAAGAAACTCACTTTGCGCTGTTGCAAGGTGCTCCTACGCCTTCTTTCATGATCTATTCCATAACTCAATTTAGTCCGTATGTTAATTCTTTTATGCTGTTCAACAGGTCTTGGATTATAGGCATAACAAGGAGATGAGAAAACGCCTGCACAAATCTTCTGAGGTCCTGGTGGATTTCAACTGTGAGAATCTTAGGCTTACTGAAATCATATACAGAGATGGTGACACTTCTATCCACCTACTGGTCAAGTTTTTGGTCGGCATGCGGAGGAATCTACCAAACAACATGATCGAATTCACTAAAGTTGATTAGCAGAACTGTTTGTCAAATACAGCATGTTGTCTAAGGTTTGCTGATTTTTACCCAGGTTGCATTTGTGACCAATTTGAATCATTAGCTTTTCCTTTTACTAGTAGTTCGTCAAGTGTGCAATCCATGTTATATAAATATATATTGCAAGAACCATGTAAGCATGCATTGAAGCGTGTCATCTCTGTTAGTTGGGCGATTTATGGAGAGAAAAAACTTGAACATGGGATTGGTTGACTCTCTTATTTGACGCAAGGATACTCCACTTCAAAATTATTTGATGGCTGAGATAGTTTGATTTCACTAACTCATTACTTTTGAAACTAATATAGAACTGTACTAGCTATGCCCGTGCGGCGGCACGCCACACCTCATCGATACTTTGTGTTGAGATTTCAGAAGTGGTAAAGTGGATACTCATGTGTTGTTAATGTTTTGATTGTTTGATTGAATGCTAGATTGGCTATCATCTCTTTGCTCGGGCGTTCAAGAATCATTGGTGTATAACTGGAATGATCTATTCTATGAGACCATAGCTTTGTTTTTTTTTTTCCTTTAAGTCCGCTGTGTTAGTAATTCTTTTCTTTATTATTTTTATTACACACGGGTGGTTGCGTATGTAAATGATGGAAAACTTGGATGGATATCTTATAGTGGAGTTAAGCTAGAATAGACGATAAGGCATCCTGAAAAGCAAGATTTTATTACATAAAAACAATAGGTATATTCCAAGGAAGTAACTAAATTTCAATACCAAGCGCCAAAATTGTTGATTCGGTGATCTTTGCTGATTCAGATTGATTTGTATGGCCACTTGCCAGATTAGTGCCAGCGGAGAAGTTGTTTTTTTACAGAAAATATGATTAGTTAGTTCATCAGAAGTTAAGATTGGAGCCGTAATCAAATTAAATAAGTGTCATTGGACTGCGACACTAACTCACGACATGTCGATATTACTACTTATGTTTGTGTAAAATGGATGAAGGGAAAAATCTTTAGCATCATGTGCATAAAAGAATGTGCAAACTAATCAACCAAAAAACAAAGCTTGTAAAATCTCCGTGCTGCCACATGAAAGTTTCATGCACGTAGTCACATCGTTTATTAATCCCATGCATACACGTAGTTTTTAAGAGGGCTAAATTTTGAAAGTAAATGTGATTTAGATGGTTTTTTTCATGAGAACACTTAATTCTTTCCTCAGTAAACGACGATGACAAATGTGAGCGGGTTAATTTGCACACATAGAGGTGGAGGTCAATGGTTGATCTCATTTTTCAAAAGGTTAGGTGCGAGTTCTCATCTAGTTGCAGGCATGTTCTTGAGGTTGTGGTGATTGTCTTGGTCGGGTATGTTGTGTTGGCGATGGTCTTGAACCTCGGCACCCTTGTATCTGGCTCGGACGACGTCCCTTAAGTGCTATTTCGGTGTATGTGGTCTTCGTCGGTTTTTCTTAATTAACCGATTCCATGTATGGTTTTGTACATGCTTGAAATATATAGTCTAGATTCTCATTTTGATAGCCAAGTAGCGTAATTGCTGGAGCCAGAATGGAAGGGCCCGTATTTATAGCATGCAGCCACGAAACGGAAAACAACTTGAAGACAGCCACCGTACTTAAGGAAGAAACGACCAGAAAAGTGGAGAAAAGCGGCAACCGACGTGCAAAGACTGGCTGGAAAGCACGGCGAAAACGGCGGCCGACTTAACAAATGCGACGTGCCGCAAGGAAAGCAGAAAAGGAAGACGTAAGAAAATCAATCTCTGGTACGTACCATGCATGCAATCCAATAGCAACGGCCGTCGTGCGCGCACATACAGCCAATACCGGACAAAATTACTGTTCTCACTATAGGGCTAACTAAATCCTGATTTGACCTCGTTTCAAAATAAATTTCGTTTCTGACCTTTTTCAGTGACGCCAAGATCCCTGGCGTCTGGGTTACGAAGCAGACGCCAGGGACCCTGGCGTCTGGCCCGACAGGTGCATACCCCGTCAGGTCCCCCAGTAAAGCACGTGTCATGTCTCGATTGGCTAAATTTTCACTGATACGAAAAAGTCAGAAAAAAACAGGGTAAAAGAAACCTGGTCAGATTTAGTATATGTATAATTCTTGGTTGAAGTGGAAGTATCTTGTATCAGCTAGTCAAGGTGATTTAAGGTTGTTACCTTTGGGATGTGGTATTGACATTCACATTTAAGCTCTCTTCTGCAGATGTTTTTGCTTACGGTGCACAAGTTGTTTCATCCTCCCTTGTACGTGCACAAGGGGCATCAGTAATGAAGCAAAAGGCCCTACAACATATCTTGCGGTTATACGTGAAACTGAGACACTGCCTGTGTAGGTAGGTTCGGATTAACTTTTTTGGACGGGGGTACAAAACAATATATTGGATGCTTGAGATGGTTTTTTGGTTGAAGTGGAAGTATGTTGTATCGCCTCATCTCGGTGATTTTAGGCTTGTGCATTGTGGGATATGTTACCGACTTTTAAGCTCTGTTTTGCAGCAGTTCTTGCTTACTGTGATCCAAATGGCGTGAAGGCACTACCCATTACTGTGATAAAAAATGTTTGCGACGGCGCAAGATCAGTACCCAAGGCAAGGCTACTATCCACTGTAAATAGAATGATGTTATTCATCAGTGGAGTATTGCATTACTGGATTGGGTATGTACACTAAAAGCTTCAGTTGGCTGTTGATAGCACCACCCATTAATTGGAAAATGAAGCATGTCACAGAGTCAATGTTTCAGTCACACTGATACAAGGTCTGATTGACTGAGAGAAAAGCTATACAATATACATAACATTTACAGCAAAACAAAGGCTTGGTTTGTTAATAACTAATCTTGCCAATGTATCTATCCTTACTGTACATAGTCATGAACTAATTTCCATGCCTACATCCATATGTTGCCAAAAGTCCAGCGTTTCGTTAACAAAGGGTGTCGATGATCAGGTTACGACTTCGACGTTGTGTGGCAGTGGCGCGGTGCAGTGCGTACACTGAACGACTACTCTTCCAATCAGATACAAGCGATTGGGAGGTTCTTCAACCACCGTGGCTTTGCCAGACAACAACACATCAGTTTTCCTTCATTGGTTGGGTCGAGCGATGGCACATGTTTTAGCTCTGAGGCGAAAGCCTCGTTTGGGCATTTATTGGTTGGATGTAACAACAACAAGTCATATGGCATCGCCTACTAAAGGCTTGTCTTGGAATATTAGTATGCCTCCAGTGAAATATATCCTTCACTTGGTGGATCAGGCAGATGATAGTCAGGTGAACTTTTCGGTAAATCATGTGTTCTGCCTTCTCTGACTGGTTGAAAGGAATGTTGTTGTAGTGCTGTTGCTACCTCCGAATGTGTTATCTTGGACTCTGGTCCCTTGATCCATATACTATGTTTGTTGCTTCTTTTTGGTGGTTCAAACCAAGTAATAAGTTGCAAGATTTGCATGTTGTCGTTCAACCAGACTTGGCGATGTTAGCTAGTTTCTATCTGTGTGTTGTTTTCAGCCTCGAAGTCTTGAGCTTCGTATGTGTAAAATGAATTGTGTGCATCGGATGATTCAAAGGATAGGATAGTGATCCTTCCTGTTGTGTAAAAAGTGTATGCAAGCTGTTAATTGCTCACTCGGGCTTGTAACTAGTCAGCGACGTAGAAGCGTATTTCTCTTAAGACTGAAATAACTCTGGCCTTAAGATTGAAATAACTCTCTTCTTGCATAATGAATTCGATATCCTTTGGGGCCGACTTAATTTTTTATAACTCGGACCTGACCTTAGTAACAAAATTGAGGGGTTCCACTAAAAAATAGGAAAATAATTGATCCTAATTGCTCAGAAACGCAACTGCGCTTTTTTGTTGTCTCGAGCGCACGCTCGGTCTCCCCAATCTCCTTGCCCATATGGTCACTAATGCATAGTGCAATTAAATCCATCCAATCACAGGGCCTACATAGAGGATTAACTCACATGAAAAGCATCTGGTCCCCCATCGTATCCTTGCACTCTCCCGTCCCGCGATTTTCTCAGCAAGATCACACGTGCATGCATTTAATGCGTGTTTTAAATTTTTAAAAAGTTATAACTTTTGAACTGAGTATCGAAATTAAGATCTGTTTTCACCGCTAGGTTCCCCGTGACAAGCTCTTCAAAACTAGATCTCATATGAGTATGTTTTGACTAACTTTTTTTCTGAGCAACTTTGGATACTACAGAAGCAACTTCTTGTTAGTATGTGTAGTATGACTGTCTATTATAAAAAAACCCCTCAAAGTTGGTTACCATACTACTAGGTTAACTAGCTTCACCTCTAAGTTTTCACCATAACTAGCAAGCATTCTTCCATAACTAGTCTGGCCTCCAAGTTCATAGAATTATAAGCAACTTAGTTTTTGAGGTAGGCTAACAATATCATAAGTTGCCTTCCATGACTAGCGAGTAGCTTAACATCATTCTAAGTTGCCCATATATGGAAAGATTCCTCTACTACAGTATGTCGATTTTTCTCCAACTCGTTTGACCAACCATATGAACCCAACGATGACGTAACATGCATTAATTTTAGTACGAAAAAATTCAAAAAGCTATAATGTTCAAACCACGTGTCAGAATTATGATCCGTTTTCACCATTGGATTCCTCATGACGAACTCTTCAAAACTAGACCCCATATGAATATGTTTTGATGTTTTTTGTAAAGCAACTTTGATACTAAATGAGGCAACTTTAGTGCTAAACAGGAGCAACTTCGATGCTAGATGAATTGCATAGTGTATTAGTAAATTCACCTACTAGCCTACTAATAGTTGTGTGCAGTAGTATAATTGATGGTTACCTTGGTTGCTAAGTTGCATACATCGAAAACTAAGTTGTAGATAGTTTAGTTGCCTACGATACTATGGAAGTTGCTTACCGTAGAGTGGAAAGTTGTCTAGCATGGTTTCTAAGTTGGCTGCCTCAGAAACCAAGTTGCCTATATTGCTACGAAGTTTCCTACATCCCCTATTGCCTAAAATACTATGGAAGTTGTCCATCAAAGGACCTAATTTTCCTACAATGTTGAAAAGTTTTTGTCGGATATAAGTTGCCTATCATGATTCCAAATTTTGAAACTATGTGGGGATGGATGGTATGACAACCTTATTTTTTTTCCTTTTCTAGGGAGTCTGCCCACTGAGCACACGGGTGTTGACCGGTTGCATAAGTAGGGACATATGAGAATTTGCATAGGGGATGATTAGAGGTTTTATAGGGGGTGGATTAGACAGTTGCCCGCAAACCTACACAAGTTGTTCATAATTTTGGCATGAGTTGCCCACGAAAATCATTGAAATCTCCAAATATAATGATGAAAAGCACACATGAGTTGCTTGTTGAATGCACTGGAGTTGCACAAAAACACCCCAAAAGTTGCTAACTTTTTTATGTGATACTTGAGTGCATAACGACCTTAAAGTTATTCTCCCTGTTTTGCCTCCAATAGTCCCATCAATGATGAACTTACAATTTTCCAAATGTGGTTTATTTTTTTTCTAGATACCAATTTACAGTACACATGAGGTGTCTGGTGAGTGCACTAGAGTTTTATAAGACACCCAAAAGTTCCTAACCTTTTTTGTGAGGCACTCGAGTGCATAACACAAGTATTCTACCATAACTAGCTTAATCTCCAAGTTGATAGTACTATAGGAAACTTACTTTCCGAGGTAGCCTAACATCATCCTAAGTTGACTGCTATGGCTAGTTAGTAGGATGACATTATCCTAAGTTGCATACAATACTTTTTCAGTGTGGTAAGGAACTTAGTTTCTTATATAGGCAACTTAGCAACATTGACAGACAACTTTTTAATGTATTGTAGGCAACTAGAATAGTAATGCCAGTTAACCGAGCATCACTGATAGGCAACTTCATAGTGTTTTAGGCAACTTAGGAAAAAAAGCAATGATAAGCAACTTCATAATATTGTAGGCCACTAATTTGCAAAGTTAGACAACTAAACAACAATGGTAGGTAACTAATTATCAATAGCAGGTAACTGGACATCAATGGTAGGCCAATCTCGCAGTATTATAGGCAACTTGGCACCAATGATAAGCAACTGAATATCCATGGTAGGCAACTGGGCAACCATGGTAGGCAAGTTGTGATAATGTTAGTAAATTTCATTGATACACATAGTGCAATAAAGTTACTTATCTGTAGCACTAAAGGTGCATCATGTTTTGTGTAATTGTCTTACTTTTACACAAACCAACCTAATAGGCGGTCCTACTAGACAAAAAAATAAAGTTGCTTTTCTATATCACTAAAGTTGCCACAATCGTACCCAAAGTTGCCTTGAAAAAAGTTTGACGAAACCTATCTATATGAAATCTAGTTTTGAAGATCTCGCCACGAGAAACCCAGCTGTGAAAACGAAATTGAATTTCGACACATAAAACAAAAGTTACAGGTTTTTAAATTTTTTGGACCCACAAATAAATGCATGTGAGACAAAATTCCTTTTTTAGTGAGCTGTTATTTCCATAATTGGAAGAGCCCTCAACCCCACCAACGAGCGCTCGGGCGCCCACTAGCCACGTCCATAATTGATTTCTTCTACTTGTCACTTGCCATCAACCTCAAGGAGACTTGAAAAAATAGTAAAATATCACGGTTCATAATTGCGCTTGCCATCAACCTCAGGGGGATTAGTTGAGACTTCATGCTCGATCATTCTAAAATTAGTCTAGAAAACGAAATCAATCTACATTCTCTTCAATAAGTGGGCCTCAACCTGATGTTAGAGACGCAACAACTGAACCTATGCTACATGTTTGATCGATGCAGTGAGGATTACTATAGAAGACAAATATGAAAATCATAGTTCTCTATCATCCACGTAATGAAACCTACTTTCAAATGTTGGATTTTATTCGTGCATCCCACTGCCTCGAACTGAAACCTGCTTTCAAATGTTGGATTTTATTCATGTGATGTGCAACTGCGGCAAGGAAAATACGATACTACTGTATGTATCCGCGTGCAGGCACAAGGGGTGCATGCGGCCTAACCGATGACGGGCGTCTGGACGACTACGCCGGTCATCGCGTCTGACACCACGACGACACGCCAGGGGTGCGGGCCCGGCGGCCAGGGGCCCGTGCCTATTGTTGGGAACGTAGTAATTTTAAAATTTTCCTACGCACACACAAGATCATGGTGATGCATAGCAACGAGAGAGGAGAGTATCGTCCACTTACCCTCGTAGAACGTAAGCGGAAGCGTTATGAGAACGTGGTTGATGTAGTCGTACGTCTTCATGATCTGACCGATCCAAGTACCGAACGTATGACACCTCCGAGTTCAGCATACGTTCAACTCGATGATGTCCCACGAACTCCGATCCAGCAGAGCTTCACAGAAGAGTTCCGTTAGCACGACAGCGTGATGACGACGATGATGTTGTTACTGATGCAGGGCTTTGCCTAAGCACCACTACGATATGATCGATATGGATTATGGTGGAGGGGGGCACCGCACACGGCTTGGAACAATCAACTTGTGTGTCCTAGGGTGCCCCCTGCCCCCGTATATAAAGGAGAAAGGGGGAAGGCCGGCCGGCCCTTACAGGGCGCCAGGAGGAGGAGTCCTCCTCCTAGTAGGAGTAGGACTCCTTTTTCCTACTCCTACTAGGAGGGGGAAAGGAAGGAGGAGAGGGAGAAGGAAAGGGGGGCG